>NC_043013.1:28067118-28072118 GCF_006345805.1 Octopus sinensis
TTACATTCTTTGAATTTTTAACATCTTTATGATTTTGTAACCTCTGGTGCTACTTTGCAAATACCTACAATTCCCAAGTGTCCCTCTTTCCAAATTAGGTTTATTCTTGCAGATAGAAAACAAAGCTTTGTATTTCTGATAATCTTATCTGTAATATATTTCAAATCAGCATGTAATGAGCCAATGATGGAACCTCTGTGTGGTCATTAAACTTCCTAGAAATAGCAGCTAAATGTACCTCAAATCATACCTGTCTTAATAACAAGGAAGGCATACTGGGTAATATCTCTTAACTTCTGCTTTTTACTTGTTTCAGTCGTTGTACTGTGACCATGCTTGGGCACCACTTTTAAGGGTTTTACATGAACACATTGACTCTGGTACTTATTTTTTAAAACTAGCACTTATTCTATCTGTTTCTTTTGCCAAACTGCAAAATTTTAAGAACATAAACAAACCAACACAAGTTGTCAGTGTGTAATGACAAACACAGATACAAAGACACACACACACAAATGCATAAATATACAATGGGCCTCCACACAGTTTCCATCTACAAAATTCAAAGCCAAGGTATTGGTTGGCACCTCAAGGTGCCACGCAGTGGGACTGAACCTGGAACCATGTAGTTGGGAAACAAACCTCTTACCCCACACCCACACCTGCATCCATGAGAGCAATTATAAAAATGATGACATCAAAGAATGGTTCTTTGAGGCATTCTGCTGAGAATCAATTTCTTTGATTGAAAGTACTCAACTTCTGTTCCTTTAAAAAACAAAGAAATCATGTAACTTAATACTATCCTAGTTTTTCATCAAAATTGAGGTATTTTATCCCATTAACAAAAGGTGAGGAGTTTACAACTTCCAAAGAAGTTTTGAAAAGATATGTGAAGTGGTTTGACAAGAGATGTTTTACTCGTTCTTAGCAGAACTGTCAAGAAATCAACATGGTTTATTGTATCTATTAAATTTACTTCTTTTCTATTACTTTGAAAGCTGGGTTTGAACTTGAACTCTATATCTATATCCATTCAGTCATGCTATTTCGATGCAGAAGTAGAAATGTTTTTAGTAGGGAGTAACTAGTTACTTACGGATTTAATTGAGTGCAAAGAAAAGAATAAATAATTTACTGATCTTAAGTTCACAGTGTCAGTTTTATACAACAATTGATGATAATGATGATAATAATGACTATCCTCATTATCAGCATCACCATCATCATCTCAACATGTTCTATCAAGACAGCAAGCCTTTGATGGTTCATGGCACTGAATCTTTTTATGTTTCTTAATAAAGAGTTATTTTATCAGTGTGGAACAATGTTCTGTACTTTATCTAAGCTGCAACTTTGAAGGCCTTTTTAGGGTCACCTCAACCTGTGATCATCAACAATCTTTAGCACTTATTCTCATCACTTGTCATATTCAGAGTCACAAACGGTGAATCAGCAGACTTCTGGAGCATCTAGCTGAGGAGTTGGAGCAGTTCCTTTCCTACATTGTATCTGTACTGAACAAACTTAGTACACAAACACTAAGTCCATCTAACCTTAAGTAGGTACTGATGAGTGGTATAATTTGTGCCCGTAAGAAGCAGCACTCAGAAATTAACAAATATTTAGTTTACATTAGTGAATTCAATTCCACACATAAACAAAAAAAAGCTACATGCAATAAATCAACTTTCCATTCAGGGAAAAAACTTATCCTTGATCTACTTATAGAGAACTAGTGATACAGACTGATCCGGTGAAATATTGCAGTTTAGAGAAAGATTAGCTACAACATGCATTTATATTCACATATCTACACTTATGTAACCATCTCTCTTGTTTACTCTAGTCATGATGGCAAGCCACTTCCTCATCTCACTTGTACTCAACCTTTCTGCCAAGTAAACATTCTACTTGAATGAGAAAGTAGGTAAACATTTGTTGCCTGGATAGGCTTCATGTGGAAGCACTTCAATGAGTTATTTTAACAATGGCTTTGCTAATGTCAGGCATAGCATTAGAATTTACTAATAGCAGGATGGCAATAATACCTAACAATAGAGTGAATATCATGCAGAACTTCAGTATATGTTACTTAATTGCTTGTTAACCATAGAATGGACAGTAGACTATACTAGAAACAATTCATTCTTTAAACATTTTGAGAGCATATTTCTAATAACAATCAATAATTATGCAAAACAATCAATAATTATGAAGGGTTTATTGAAATTACTTCCAACTTAATAAAATGCAAATGCTTTCATATTACAGTTCTAATGTTATCAAGGACTAATGAGATTTCAGACCAAGATTTTGATTTTCATTCAAACACTTTAGTAGAGCTGGTTTCAAGCAGGTTTGTTTTAAAAGGTTGATCAATTGTGATAGTGTTTCACTATAGTGGTTAAATTGCTGGACTGTCAATGTAAAGGTTATAAGTTTAAGTGCTGTCATTGATACCAGTTAATGTGTTTAAGCCTGGAACCTTACTAAAAAGAGAATAATTATATCTAAAAGAAGATGATTTCTTTTCATTCACCTTCAGTGAATGTCATTTTAGCCAGTAGGAGTTGATGTTGGTAGATGGTGTCTAATGGTCATTGCATGTTCTGACCTTGAGCCATAACACCTTCCCTGGCTGGATATTAACTAATGGACTCAGGCATGGTAACTTAATAAAATAGTGTATCTATTTGAAACTAGATATTTCTAATTAGTATAAAATACAAAGTGAAGTTGTTACAATAAATAATTAAATAAAATTTATCCCAAGACTTATTGTATATCTAGATTTACAGAAGCATTCAACATATAAGCATAAAGATGTAAGTGTCTAGATAAATGTGAGAATATTAAGGGAAAAGTTTTCCAAATAAAGAGAAAAAAAATCTATACCAGACTGTCTTTTAGAAATGTTGATGCAGAAAAATTCCAGATATGACCACCATCCACGTTATGCAAACAAATATGAAAACGTTGGAGAAAAGTGTACATAATGATTCCTGCAGCAAACCATTGTCTTCTATAGAAGAAACTCTACATGAGGTTTAGCGTAATCTATTCCATGGCATTTATCATTATTGAGTAGCAATGCATTGTTATCGAAGACATACTTAGAGAAAAACAGAGTGAAATGTACACCACTGTAATGAAACCATCAGTATAGACAAAGTTTCTGATCTGTCAATATTTTGCACTTGTATGACAGTACAAACTATCAAGAAATTATAGAAATGGACTATTTCAACTTATAAATACAATTATTGCATTTCTTACACTACCTTTTTCTTTCAGCACTGTAGCATCTTTTCATTTTTTTTTTTTTTTTTTCCTTTTTTCTTGTTTTCTGTCAAGATTTTAAGTAATTTTGTACATTAGAAATGTGCTTTTAGCTTCTTCATACTGTTAAGGTAATATGAATTTGTACATTGGTTCATTGTTGTGTTTACAAAAGAAATGATCAAATTAATGTACGTTGATAGACTATGGAAGTCTAATAAAGTGACATTAGACCACAGTGTATTTTATTCTACATAATGTACAACCAATTTATTTGTGCTTCTGGTATATGTCTCTCAGCAGAAAAGTAGAAGACCTCATATAAGACAAGGTCACATAAGAATTAATATATTCTAGTGTTAGAGATAAGATGCTTAAAAATCAAGTCTTTGCTATATACAAGATATTGAAAAGATGGGCTGTTTTCCTCTAGAATTAAGTAGATTGGATGGAAAAGCTGACGGGTAGGGCTTTTTTCTCTTCTTTTTCTGTGTTCTTTCTGAATAGACCAAATGACCATTTCTCAACTCCAAATACTTTCTATGGCTTGGTTTAATAAACAAGATTGTTATATTTAGAGAAATAATTCTCAATATTCCTCTCTGTCTCTCTTTCTCTTTAACTATGTATTAAATTTCTTTTCTGAGCTCATTCAAAAGACAATCAAACCAGCATATGAGAAAGAATTCTCATATGTTCACTATTCTGAATATAGCCAAATTAAACTTTTAGCATATATCTTATCTTTAGAAAGATATTCATAAAAAAAGTAAAAATGATATATCTACAAGTACACACACACACACACACACACACACACACATGTACATGAGTATATTTTCTCTTCATGTAACCTTCTTGCTTTCTTCTGCTCTTTTTATCTATCAGTGTTCTTTATATGGTAAATGAAAAAGTAAAATGAAAGGAGGGTTAGAACAAATTCTATTATGCCCTATAATTTTTGTTAAACCAAATATTTCCTTTCAATTTAGACTCCTTAAAAAAAATTTTTGATAACAAAGAGCTGAAGATTTCAAGAGCAATACATACAAACACACACACACACACACCACACACACACACACACAACCAGACATGTATATATATCTTATTACTAGATACACATTCCTAAAAATCAATTTGAATTTTTATTTTGAAGTATTCAGTTGTTGTAAACACTGATAAGAATTTAACGAAAATATGCCAATATTTTCATTACAATGCTGAGAGAAGAAATTCTGAAATCTAAATAATGGAAAAAAATTCAGTAACACAAAAGAAGAAAATGAAACCCTCGGTATTTTCTTTTATTATCAATTAGTTTATATATATATATATATATATATATATATATATATATATAGAGAGAGAGAGAGAGAGAGAGAGAGAGATTTTCCTATATCTGTATGTACATATATATATATATATATATATATATATTACATATAGATATTTGCTGATATATATATATATGTAGGTGTATGTACAAACACACACAAAACATACATACACACAAAGCAGCTGAATTCCAAAATCTTTGATTGTGTATAACTGAAACAACAACAATAAAATTATTTTTGAAAATTTTATACAAAATAGAGGTCAATGTGGCATTTTGTTTTTTTTTTGGGGGGGGGGGTGTATTTATTGCTCTTCTTTTCTTTTCTTTTCTTTCTTTTTTTTTTTTTTTGTCTTCCATTTTCCCCTCAAGTTACCTT
>NC_043013.1:28077118-28142118 GCF_006345805.1 Octopus sinensis
CTGAGTTCAAATTCTGCCGAGGTCGACTTTGCCTTTCATCCTTTCGGGGTCGATGAATAAAAGTACCAGTTTCGCACTGGGGTCGGTGTAATCGACTTAATCCCTTTGTCTGTCCTTGTTTGTCCTCTCTATGTTTAACCCCTTGTGGGCAATAAAGAAATACATATTCAAGTCTTCCTTTGGGTTTGCAGAAAAAGAGAAGAGCTTTATCTATCTTTGTTTACCATATTCTAATTCTATCAGTGCCACATTAAAGCGAGCTCAGTGTAAATAACTGTTATTTATTCATTAATTCAGTCAACATTAACGTTTCATAAATTTCCAAATTACAAATT
Organism: Octopus sinensis; assembly: GCF_006345805.1. NCBI lineage: Eukaryota > Metazoa > Mollusca > Cephalopoda > Octopoda > Octopodidae > Octopus > Octopus sinensis. The sequence goes on from NC_043013.1 coordinate 28,077,454, forward strand.
AAATTCAGCAACAATTTGTAGATAAATTCATCAAACATACAGGATAACTTGATCAAAAGATCTATCATTAACTGATGGTGATATTAAAAGTTACTAGTAGCATGGAAAACAAAAAAAAATATGAGGGGTTTTTTAAAAATTTTATTTATATTTTTTCCCTTTATTTAAGATGTCTCCAGACCTTCAAAGCTATTCTGATGAGATGTAAGAGATAACAAATATTGAAAATAAATAAAAACTCCAGTACATATTGAGCTGGTGGTTTTTGAAATTATTTCAGTCCCTGGCTGCTATGCACTGTTTATTAGAAAATAAATCTGTGTCAACAGTTTTGTAGAATCAAGACAATTACTATCAAAGACAAGTTTAATTACACCAACAAAAGAATTATAATTACATGTCTGCATTGCTGAGATCAGTTAATATGTGGTGTGGTAGATAAAAGCAGGGAAAATCCAATATTACATATGAAGGTACTCCAAGATCAATCCTAACACAAGCTTAGAAAGATATGCATGTATGATTTTTGTGTATATGCTTGTGTATGCATATATGTGTATGTTTGTGCATGTGTGTATATTATTGGATTCCATGTCAACTCCAGTACTTATTTTATCAATCTCCATTTATCAAACAGTTAGGTTGCTGTTTTCATGTAATAGTTTGTCTTCACGTAACTTATTACATCAGCACACGCAGACACACACACAAATACATAATGGACTTCTGGATAGTTTCTGTTGACTAAATTCCATTCACAAAGCATTGGTCAACCAGGGGCAAGAACAGAAGACACTAGCCAAAGTTGCTGTGAGATTGAACCTGAAGCCATAGGATTAGAAACCAAACATCTTAACCATATGGCTATACTTGCACCAAATTGCTATATCAACCAGACTAGCAGGTATTCTTATACATCACTGGTCACAATGCTCTTTCTTGCACTGCTGTAGCTTTTGTATGATGCCACCCTGCTGATGAGGTGAAGTCACCAACATCCTCCCCAACCCCGGAACAAAATGCCAGTCCATTGTAGGGTGACCTGTTTACAGCTAAGTGGACGGAAGCAACATAAAATGAAATGTTTTGCTGAAGAACACAACACACTGCCAGTCTGGGAATTGAAATCACAAGTGCAACACCCTAACCACTAGGACACACACCTTCACCTAATACATTAAGTTAATTCAGTCTGCCTCCACAATCTCACCCCAGGACAGTTGTCCATCTCACCACATATTTTTAAATTCCCCACCCTGTTAGCCTCCTATAAATGATCTCCTGCCTTTCTTTCAAATGAAAACAGAATGAAACTGCTGTAGAAAAGGGGTAAGACTGGAGGGTGGATGAAACCCGGCAAAGGTTTAATGGGTGGAAAGTATTGAGAAGAAAATATTTCATTGTGTAAAAAAAATGGTTTAATGAAATTATTTACATTCAGTCAGCAACATAAAAGAGCAATGGGAGGAGCAGAACAAAACTGCCAATAAGAAGAATCCCCTTCTCTTTCCTTCTCACCAGTTTTGCTTTGCAGTTTTTTCTTTTCACAGCATTGGTGGTACCCCCAATGAAAATCAGCCCTAATAAAATGGTAGCTTTTGTTTGTTTCTCTTCTTCTTCTCAAATTGAACATTTAAGTGGAATTTTTTCTACACTGTTCAATTTAAAGGGGGAAAAAAATTTATTACAAGGCTTTGAAGTGTCAAAATTGCCACCAATAAGATCCTTCTTTTTTTTTAACCCCCTTGTTGTGTGTGTGTGTGTGTGTGTGTGTTGTGTGGTGTGTGTGTGTGTGTGTGTGTGTGTGTTTTATTGAAATTCAAATTATGAGTTTTGCAGATTCCTGATGCAATATAAGATTTTTCTAAAAAAAACATCAAGACTAAATACAAAAAAAAAATGCAAACAATTTTTCAAATGGGTGTGTGGATATGTGTGTGTATATATACATATTTATACACACATACACACAAACACACACATATATATATATATATACACAATGTGAGAGAGTGGGGACACACATGCATGTGTGTGTATATGTATATATCTATCAATCAATTTATCTGGAACATATGATTATGAATGTATTAGAGTTATTTGTGCAGTTTTTCTGCCTGGTAAATTTCAGGCATACCAAACAGGTCAGTTACTACAGACATAGTAGCTGGAGTAGCCAGAGTAGCCACATATGGATGCACATACATGACCACATGAATTGGTGTTGATCAGAGAACATGCCTACCATTCAAAAACATAGGACGGATGGAATTTATATCAATGAAGTTAACAACCACAGGCGTAGGAGAGGCTGTGTGGTAAGAAGCTTGCTTCCCAACCACATGGTTCTGGGTTCAGTTTCACAGTGTGGAACCTTAGGCGAGTGTCTTCTACCATAGCCTCATGTTTTGTGAGTGGATTTGGTAGACGGAAACTGAAAGAAGCCCACCATACACATACACATATATTACATAGGTGCAGGAGTGGGTGTGTGGTAAGAAGCTTGCTTCTCAACCACATGGTTTTGAGTACAGTCTCACCGCATGGTACTTTGGGCCAGCGTCTTCTACTATAGCCTCGGGCTGCCTAAACCCTTGCAAGTGAATTTCGTAGATGGAAACTGAAAGAAGCCTGTCATATATATAAATATATTTCTGTGTGTGTCTGTGTTTGTCTCCCCACCATTATTGCTTGACAACCAACGTTGGTGTGTTTATGTTGCCGTAACTTAGCAGTTTGGCAAAAGAGACCGATGGAATAAGTATTAGGCTTACAAATAATAAGTCCTGGGGTCAATTTGTTCAACTAAAGGCAGTGCTCCAGCATGACCACAGTCAAATGACTGAAACAAGTAAAAGAATAAAAGTAAAATACATATAGATGTGTGTGTGTGTGCGCGCCTTTGTTTGACCCCCACCCCACTACAGCTTGATAACTGATGTTGGTGTGTTTACATGCCCGTAACTTAGCAGTTTGGCAATAGAGACCAACAGAATAAGTACCAAACTTTGGAAAATTAATACTGGTGGTTGATTTAATCAACTAAAATTCTTCCAGTTGGTGCTCTAGCATGGCCATGGTCTAATGACTGAAATAAGTACAAAGATAAACTGGTAAAGATACCAATGGAAATGCACTTCTTCAGAAATGGTAAGGATGAAAGGAAGATGATTTTATTATTCAAACCCTGGGAATCTTTTGCAGAACAATTTTCAAGATTTAGAACTTTCAAAGAATTAGGAATATTTTGATTTTCTTCCATTATGTTGTTTATTGCAACAGAAGATGGCAAGCTGTCAGAATTGTCAGCATGCCTGACAAAACAGTGGCATTTCGTTCATTTTTACGTTCTGAGTTCAAATTCCACCGAGGTCATCTTTGCCTTTCACCCTTTTGGGGCATTGATAAAATAAGTACCAGTTGCATACTGGGGTCAATGTAATCAACTTACTCTCTGTCCCCTGAAATTACTAGCCTTGTGCCAAAATTTGGTATCCTTATTTATTGTAGCAGGCTCAGCACGACAGGGCAATGAAATGCTTGTTAATTCTACAAATCTGCTAACGCTTTCAATAGGGAGTTGTGCTTATTCATACAGACATGGTACTTATTTACATCTGTATAAACTGGAACACAACACAGATTGTAGGTATTCTACCACTCTAATGATTAACCAGCTGTGATTGATTGATTAACACATATTACTCTAGGTATTTATAAAGGTGTGTTTTGTTTAACTAGGCATAAAGACACAATCTATATTATGAAAATTTGTTGGAAAGTTGTGGTATTGAAATCTTTCATAAAAGAATTACACAGTATCATTGAAGTCAAATAGATCCAACTGAGAATAAAGGTCTTGTAGTTTGTTTGGAATCAACCCTCTTGTTCTTCTCTCTTTGGGAAATGTGCCTTTTAATTAAATACCAAATGCTTGCCCGAAAGCAGGAAATTGAAACATTTCATGCCTTTCCTAAAAATATATGTTGTTAGTAAAGCAATTTCCATAAGATTTAATCCACTAAGGTTCATTTTGTTTTTTCTCCACATTACCATTCTATCACAGCAGAATAACAACATGGTGGTTCTTTACACTGACATAGAAACACTCAATATATATGTTAGGTGCAGGTATGGTTGCATGGTTAAGAAGCTTGCTTCTCAACCATGAAGCCGTCAGTTCAATACCAGTGAGTGGCACCATGGGAAATTGTCTTCTACTATCACCACGGGTCAACCAAAGTGGACTTGATAGACAGAAACATCATGTGTGTGTGTTGTCATCATCATCATCATCGTCATTGTTGTTGTTTAACATCTGCCTTCTATGCTGGCATGGGTTGGATGGTTTGATAGGAGCTGGTCAGGCAGAAGACTGCATCAGACTGCTGTGTCTGTCTTGGCACAGTTTTTACGGTTGGATGCCCTTCCTAACACCAAACACCTAGCAGAGTGGACTGTGTGTATGTATGTGGTATATATATATATATATATATATATATATATATATATTATATATATATATATATATATATATATATATATACACACATATATATATATATACACACACACACAGAGTGTGTGTGGTGTACTCTTATCCTGGCATCATTTGATGGGAGTAAACAAGCATCACCATCATATATGCGATGATGTTTGTTTCCAGTCTTCTGTGAAAGACACGCCAGGTCATGAAGTATTTCCTTGTTTGGAAACAAGTGAGGGTTGGTGATAGGGAGAACATCCAGTTGTAGAAAATCTGCCTCAACAAGTACTGTCTGACCCATGCAAGCATGGGAAAGAAAAAAAAACATGAATGTGGAATGATGATGATGATGCTCAGGTGGTTTTTATCCAGTAAGCCATTGGACAAAGCTATGCATGTTCTCCATGATAAATGACAACTAAAAGAAAATAATAAAAACAGCACAAAACTTTTCAACCCAGTCAAGTCTCATTGTTAGGTTCCTGCTCCAATACACATTAAACAGTGAACCAAAGAAAAGGGTTAAGTTCAGGGTTAGGGTTAGGGTTAGGGGGTCCCCTATACAGTAACTTGACCTGCTAGAATTAGCACTCTAATCTCTTTCAAATCATATTCTGCTCTTTTAAAAACAGGAGAAAACACATGTTTTGATATTATAGCCTCACTTATTCTATACACGAAAAACTTATGTATGTGTCATGTACATTATCTAAATTATTGTTATTGATGTTTAATCAACATTAGATCCACCACCCTCATTCAAATAGTCTTTCATTCACGGTTTCCTTCCCCCCACCACGTCTCTTTCACTCTTCAGCTTCAGTAACTTCTTTGTTCCTTAATCAGTTTCAAGACTCTCAAATATAGTCTTAGCCTTATACTTATTTACTATTATTTATTTGGACAGCTGGTGATGTGCCCTCTCGCTCTCACCCCCATCTGCTTTATAGTTTATAGTTTTAACCACAAAACACTTATTGTTTACACCAAAGAAAAAGAAAAGATGAATAAAAAGACAAAGTATTGAAGAGCTTCTTTATTTTTATTTCTATTTTTATTGGAATAATACAGATTTCTATTTTAGACAGTCAAACGTAACTGATGTTTAATAAATACCATTTCTAAGGTGACCCATCCCCACCCTAAACACAAGTATCTTGTTTATCTTACTACTATTGCAAGAGATTAAAATCTACAACAACAAAAAACAATTGCAGGTCTTGTTTTACACACACACTCACACTCTCACACAGAGGTCACATATGTGTGTGTGGATATATACATACATACATATATATATATATATATATATTATATATATATATGTTAATAAAATAGAACATATGCATATATATAACATATATGTACGTACCTACCTCTACATGTACATATACACGCATATATATATATATATATATATATATATATATAAAAGCAAAAATCTAGATTCAAATGAATTAGGTACTTAAGTAGAGGCACCAGAATTTAGTATGGTATTATCCATACAGTTTCAAAATAAGGTGACTAAAATCAAAATAAGCAACAGGATATCCAGAGGTAATGCAGTACAATCATTTCAAGCAACTCTATTTAATTGAACAGTGCAACCATTACATCAATTTAAATGCAGAGCAATCCTCAGCTGCATAAATACACAGAGTTAAATTAAATTAAAACAGATGGACACATTAGTATAATTTTACCTAAAACCTCCAAGAAGGTAAGGAGATAGACAAAGAACAGGCTGACTTCATTTCAGCTTAGAAGCTAAATTGATGTAATGGTTGCATTGTTCAATTAAATGGAGTTGCTTGAAACGATCGTACTGCATTACCTCTGGATATCCTGTTGCTTATTTTGATATATATATATATATATATATCATTAGTCTGTTGTAGGATTCGTTAGGTATTTTAACATTCAGGATGCTGGGAAAGGATTGAGTTTTACCGGCACACAGAAATATCATACAGATACATCCAGCTACATATGCATATATATATATATATATTATATATATATATAATATATATATATATACATATACATACATACAAATACACACACACACACACACAACACACACACACACATGCAGCTTCCTAATCGAATGAAAAATATGAATGCAACATAGAGATGGTTCCAGATATGACATTTGCATAAAAGAAGAACACAAGTGGAGTTTAAAGAGTCACAACAGCTGTTTCAGCAGCAATTTTTATTTTTATTTGTTTCAGAGATGAATAGTTTGATTACTACAAATGATAGTATTTTCATGATGTAATCATAGTAATCGAACTATCCATCCATAGCTGAAACTGCTGTCATGAATCATTAAACTCCACTCGTGTTCTTTTACAAACACACACGCACACAAACGCATGCACACACACACACACACACACACACACACACACACACACACACACACACACACACACACACACACACACAGAATACTTGCAAAAGAAAACTGAAAATACATTTCTAATTTACATGTCTGATGCTTTTAAAGAGTAAAGCATGAAACTGTGATTCCCAACCACATGGTTCTGAGTTCAGTCCCACAGCATGGCACTTTGGGCAAGTGTCTTTACTATAGTGTCAAGATGACCAAAATTTTCTCAGTAGATTTGGTGGATAGAAACTGAGAGAAGCCCATTGTGTGCATATATTGTGTCTTCTACTCTAGCCTCAGGCTGACCAAAGCCTTGTGAGTGGATTTGGTTAACAGAAACTAAACAAACCTGCCGTGTGTATTTGTTTGTCCCATACCACCGCCTGACAACCAGCATTGGTGTGTTTACATCCCCATAACTTAGTGGTTCAGTGAAAGGAACCGATTGAATAAGTACCAGGCTTTACAAAAAAATAATAAGTACTGGGGTCAATTCATTCAACTAAATATTGCTCAAGTGCTGCAAAGTGAGACTGAACCCAAAACCTTGCGGTTGGGAATCATATTTCTTACTACACAGCAGGCCTACACCCAGCATCATCATCATCACCATCATTACCATTAGAGGGATAGATTAGCAGAATCACTGGAGTATTGGAAAAGAATTGCCTTCCAATGTTTCTTCTAATTCTTTATATTCTAAGTTCAAATCTCACCATGATCAACTTTAACCTCCATCCATTCAAGATTGATAAAGTAGGTACCAGTCATATACTGAGGCCAATATAATCAGCTAACCTTCTCTCATTAAAAGTTTCTGGCAAAAAGACCAAACCAATTATCACCATGGCTATCAGTGAGTTCCCTTACAACTGAAGAATGCAGATAGACACTCTACTAGCAGGAAACCCAAGGTACCAGATTGGATGCTAACTAATTTAAATAATAATAAAATTACACACACACACAAACACATAAATGCTCACAAATACACACACACACACACACGCACATGTATGTGTATGTATATACCTGTAATTGTTAGTTGTGCATATGTGTGAATGTATGTAAGCTGCAAGCAAGGCTGAATAGTTAAGAAGTTCCCATTGTAATCACATGGTTTTGAGCTCAAGTTTACTGCATGGCACTTTGGGTTGGTGTTTACTATAGCCTTTGTTAGACACAGCTTTGAGAGTGAAATTCAGTGGATGAAAACTGTACGGAATCCCATCATACATGTGAGTGCATATATGTGTGCATGTGTGTGTGTGCACGTGTGTGTGTGTGCGCGTGCAGGCTCTTAGACACTCATGTGCACACACACACACACACTAGAAACCACTTATTGTGATCACATTGGAACAAAGGTTTGTTGAAAATAACAGGTTGATAACACTAGCCATGATTATAAGTGTGTGTGTGTATGTGCATGTATGTGTGCACACATGTGCATGTATGTGTGCACACATGTGCATGTGTACATGCAAATGTGCAGGCACTTGAAGTTACAAATGTTAGGAAAACTACTCTCTGAGTGCAGCAGAGACCATTTGTTCAAAGCTGAGGTATCTCACCACCACTCCTTGTTTCGCCTTTCTTTCTCACGCCCATATACATGCATATGCATTCATCTATATGCATATGTATGCACACAAGCATGTGTTTTCCTATGTCTCTTTTTATCATTCTCACCGCACCCATTACAAGGGATATTGTTTCTGTTTTCAATGCCAACCCCGTCCATCCCACATTCTGGTTATCTCCATAATATTTAGGTGGGTTCTCTAGTTTGTTTCAGAAATATCTTGTCATGTGCTAGTGTTTTGCCTTTGGTCAATGCTATCAACATAATTCCATTGGCGTATAAATCCATTAGCGTTGGACAAATTTGAAGTCTCCTTGATATTTGGCAATCCTACAGATGAAAGGCTCTTATGAAGAATGTTGTTTATGAGATTCTAGCAAATGGCAAACGGTAAATGATCTTCTGGCAAGAAAAAGTCATGTATGCTATATTCTTTTTAATAATTCATATTTTGCAACAAACTGTTATCAGAGTCATAATAACTACAGTGTGTGTGTGTGTCTGTGTCTGTGTCTGTGTGTATATATATATATATATACACACACACACACACACACACACACACACACACACACACACACACATACTGACTCTAGTGCTAGCAGTAGTAGCATTACTGTTACTAAAGAGAAAAAAGGTTGGTAGGAACCACAGAACATAACACTAGATGCCTTGCCTTGCTGTATTTAGTTTCATCCTTCTGTGTTCTGATTTGTTTTGAAAAAAATTCAAATTACTTTCTTTCTTATTTACTATCACATACTTTTCCACTTTGTCTCTCTCTCTCTCTCTCTCTCTCTCTCACTCTGTCTGCCTCTCTCTCTCTCTCTGTCTCTCTCTCTCTCTCTCTCACTATCTCTCTGTATCTATCTATCTATCAAACAAATATTTCGCATTGTTTGATACTGTTTCCACTCACCCACCCTGCTACATTTACATTTTTAAATATTCTTAAATTCAATTCCCCACCCCCACACAGTCAGAGGAAAATTTATATTTTCATATTTCATTTCATTAATAAATAATAATAATAATAATAATGATAATAATAAAAGATAAATATAAGTTCTAGCCATTCAACTATTAGAAGTTTCTTCCAATGTATATTTATATATTTAATACACATACACACACACAAATCTATATATTTCACACTCTCTCTTTCTCTCGCATATAGACTCATATCATCCTCATCATTGTTTGCCTGTCGTCTTTTCTATACTGGCATGGGTAGGATAAAACTTTTACAGCTGAATGCCCTCCTAATTGTTAATGTTTTTAGTGACCTCTTACAACACACACACACACAACATATATACACATGCATATATACAAGTGCATGCATATATGGCACATAAAAAGCACCTTTCAAGCATTGGGCCTCATGGAAGCAATATGCTTTTAGCAATATGCTGTGCTTGGGTAGAAGACACACCAAACCAAATGAAATTGGAGTCATGGCAGATACTGGTGTCACACAACTGACACCTATACAGGTGGCACACAAAAGCACCCATTACACTCTTGTAGTGGTTGGCATTAGGAAGGGCAACCAGCCATAGAAACCATGCCAAATCAGACATTTGTCTAGTGCAACCCCTCAGTTTACCAGTCCTGGTCAAACTGTCCAGTTTATGCCAGTATGGACAATGGATGATGATTATGATGATGATGATGATATATATAGATATATGCACACATGTACACATACACATATATACATATCTATCTGCATTATCTATCACTGAGGAGTCAAAACTATGCTGAAACTCTGTGTCTGGTAGTTTGCTAACATCATTTGGAACTTGGTGTGTCCTTACACAGAATCTATATGAAAAAATTTGTTGTCTGAGACAAAATCTTACAGTGAATGCCAGTCACTCTCTTGTATACAGGAATGTACTAAAAATAAACACATACATCATTATTTTGATCCTTCTTGGTTTGCGCACATGTACTGAATATATATACATATACATACATATATGTGTGTGTGTCTGTGTCATATATATATATATATATATATATATATATATATAGATAGATAGATAGATATATACACACACACATGTATAAACACACATATATAATCTGTCAGTAAAGTATCCCTTTAATATTAATAGAAATTCTGTTAAAAAATACTTTCTCTATTGATTGTCAAATAAAAGAGAAAAAAATCTGGTCCTTACAACATTTAACAATATAATGGTGCCAGAACTATATATGGTATGGAGAAATAACAATTCATAGAGTATTATAACAATTTATCAAATAGCAAGATTTTTGTTTTTGGAAAAGTTTTTTTAATATATATTTTAAGTCTTTGGTTCTTTTATATTTTTTTCCAGTTTTTCATGTCAATTTTATTATTTTATTGTTTACTATTAATGACAAATAGTTTTAATATTGTAAAGTAGTTTATATGAAGAATAACAGCTACTAACTCAATTACTTTTATATTATATTATACATATTTTGTGAGTATGTGTGGAGGTTTACTACTATATATGTGTGTGCATGTGTGTGTGTGTGTTATACACACAAAATATACATATAGATATACATATATGCACACACATCATAGGACCAACTGATGGACATACATATCTCATGAACACTCAAATGTATTAATTCAAAGCTGAAGTTTCACTGCATTGCTAATCCAATTTGGCCAGTTTACTACATCACACACACACACACACACATATATATATACACACACACATAAACACCACATAAGGTGTACAATATTAGATGTTGCTTAAAAGCATGAATTTTGACATTTATGGAACAAATTAATTTAAAAAGCAAACTATTATTTATTTCACTCCATTATTAAAATATACCTTGTTATATTTATTTTTATTTTATCACATCAGAGTGTCAGCTTCGATGTTTTGAGTGAAGCTAATGACTAGGAGACGGTATATTACGTAACAGAATACAGTTTAGTGTTTCAGATTTCTATGTTCGAATTCCTCACATGTGAACTTCTTTGTTTTTTTTGGGCTTTTTTATTCCATCAGATTTTGGTTAAGGAACTGACTGTGATACTCTGAGACCATGTTACTCAACTATGTTGTTCTTTCATTGCAAAGGTGGGAGAGAGGAGGGGAGTGTCTTGTGTCTAAGTGAAATGTCTACTTCATGGACAGATTGTCAAAAGAAATATGCGAGCATGAATTGTTGAGTCAACAGGGTAACAGACAACCAATCGGCTGGCAGATTGATGCTGGTAGCTTACATCCTGTTACCAGCACTGTGTTGTGTCTGTTGGCCAATGATCTTAATTTCTCAAATGGTCTGTTACATTTAGCTATAAATAAGTACAGGAGAGTGGAAACAACTCGCTGCATTACAGCAAGGCAAAGACTATAATAATAATAATAATAATAATAATAATAATAATAATAATAATAATAATAAATTTTTAAAATTATTTATATATTTACAGTGGTGAGATCAACACCTGTTGATATAATTTGGTAGTAGAAGAGCTTTGTGAGTGGATTAAGTAGACAGAAACTGTAAGAAGCTCAGTGTGTGCGTGTGTGTGTGTGTGTGTGCGCGCGCGCGTGCATGTGTGTGTTTATCTTGACATTGTGTGATAGTTGTAAATGAGTATCCTTCTCATACAAGTACTGTCGTCCATTTTCAGTATTCCACTAAAACATGTCTGGCCACGGGTAAAATTTAATTTTGCTTGGAAACAGGGGAGGGTTGGTGGCAGGAAGGGCATCCAGCTGTAGAAAATCTGCCTCAATAAATCTATCCAACTCATGCAAATACAGAAAAATTGAACGTTAAAACAATGATGTTGCACAGTTCTATTAAGTTGATATGTCCGAGAGATATACAACATGAAGACTAAATATTCCATTAGTGCCTTAATGATACCATGAGCTATTGCTCCTTATTTTCTGTCCCCAGAAATAGAAGTTGAAGAGATAAGATACAGGTAATTATACAGGTTCAGGCTATTGTTAAATTACCTTAGTTACTTCTGTGTGAGCAGGCCTAATAACTAGAGCTAATTGATGAAATAAAATCTTTAATTAAGATTACCAGTTATTATTGTCCTGTATTTTATCATCGAGCATACAATCTTAAAATGATGGCAGAATAAATGTAGACATATTTAACAGCTACAGTGTATGTCCATAGAGATTTGGCTACTACATACAACATGTAAGTGCACAGAAGCCCCCACCCTGGCCTTCGTACAAATACGTGAGAACTCTATCATTGACATAAAGTCAGTGATGGATAATTATTTAACAACCCTTGCATCACCTCAATGTCTTCATGAAATCTATCCTGAGAAAGTGAAACCAGTCCCCAGTGTTGTATAGTAACCAAACACTTGTCAATTACTCAACACCACTCCTTATAACAGAGAGGTCTGCTTACTCTTGTTACCTATTTACTGTTAGATTAACTAAAACAGCAACCAGTAAGTGTTTTGGCCATAGATACAGCACAATGGTGGTGACAAGCTATGAACTATATATACTTCAGGCAGGAGTTTTACATCCTGTCAATTCACCAAGCAGAAACTCTCTATGGGACAAGGAAACAATAAATATTCTTTTCTACTCTAGGCACAAGGCCCGAAATTTTGGGGGGAGGGGGGCCAGTGGATTAGATCGACCCCAGTACACAACTGGAACTTAATTTATCAACCCTGAAAGGATGAAAGGCAAAGTCGACCATAGAGGAATTTGAACTTGGAATGAATGTAAAGACAGGCAAAATACTGCTAAGCATTTTGCCGGGCATGCTAACGTCTCTGCCAGTTTGCCGCCTTAAAGAAATAATAAATATTAAAAATTAAAGAAATAAATTGCATAAAAGTGATCAAATATATTACATTAAAAAGATAGATTATAACTGATCGTTAACAAGTAACAATAGATTTATTTCCCCATCACCAAAAAATTACCCATTAATTGCTGACTGATAATTAGTCAATAATATGTTTATCTTTACACTTCATTTATTTTGTTGATGCCCTTGAGAAAGGTCTAAATACCACAAAGTTTCATTTTTTTCTCTTCCTAAAATACGAGTGCCTTTCTGATTAGACAAACTGAAACTGACATTTAGTTTATCTTTAAGGTGGTGAGTGGACAGAATCGTTATCTCACCTGGTGAAATACTTAACAGCATTTCATCCATTTCCATGTTCTGGGTTCAAATTCTGTTGAGGTCAACTTTTCCTTTCATCCTTTCAGGTTGGGGGGGAGGGTCAATGAAATAAGTACCTGATGAGTACTAGGATCAATGTAATCAACTTACTCACTGATCTGAAAATGCTGGCCTTGTGCCAAAATCTGAAACCAATATCTACTTCACCTCTTCAACTACAAAATTGGCAAAACAAGTTCCTGGTGAAATGAAACAGCAACTCTATTTCAACTCTCGGATGCAACAATTTCACTTCATTTCAAACGGACCAGTAACAATGCACTACAGAAAAGAAGTTATGAAGAGCATGCCACAACAGACAAAATCATAGAAACCATGCCACAACAGACAATTATAGACTGGTCAGTACCCTGGCTGGCTAGCTCCATGTCAAACCATCCAAACCATGCCACCATGGAAAACAGACATATGATGATGATGACGATGAACATCACAATCTCATATTATTCCATACTTCAAAATCTGGGGTTTTATGGTTATCCCTTGTAAATTTTTTAATAGAGTCAGGAGTGTATATATGTTTATGTGTGAGTGGGACTGTGTTTGTGTCTCCTTGGCTTGACATTGTATGTTGGTTGTAAATGAGTGTCACCATCACACAAGTGGTGTCATTCACTTCCAATATTTAGTATGAACATTTCTTGCCAAGGGAAAATATTACCTTGCCAGAAATAGGCAAGGGTTGGCAACAGGAAGGGCATCCAGCCATAGAAAATCTTCCTGGGCCATGCCAGCAGGGAAAAGCAGACATTAAATGATGATGATGAGTCAACAATTTGGTTTGCTACATGTCCATGGTTTACTACATGTTCATCGATAGATGACGAGATGACTAGCAAAGTTCATTGTGGTAAAAGGAATTGGTAATGTAATATTTAAATAAAAGATTTGTATGTGGGAATCAAAGTAAGTTGCGGCTTTAACAAGGTTTGCAAAGAGATTATCTGCTACCATGCAGTACTCACCACATGTTGCCACATGGTGAATAGAAGTCAATGTAGATATGGGAATATCAAGTAACAATGATTTACAATGAATTTTATTTCCTTTTCATAAAATTGATTAAAATGACCTTTTAGCTTTATTAGAGTAATGATTATGAAGCAAAATGGTTGCCAGATTGTAAATAAGGGCTGTAACTGTACTTGTCCTTATTTTTTGTATTGGTTAAATGGAAGAGACTCCATGTTGAGTGGCTTGGTGTAGGAAGGATGTCAAACTTGAAAACATTACAAATGTTACATAGAAAAGTAGATACAAAAAGCAGTAAAAAAAAAGAATGAAAGTAGTTTTCCTTTTACAAAAGTAACTAAAAATATCTATAGCCTTTATACATACATTCATACATATATGAATATGCATACACATACATATATACATACATACACAAAAACACACAAAGAAAAGTATTTTTATAATAATGAAAGGAAAGCAAAAAAAATTCACAGAAAGAAAGAAAAAGATTGCATTCAAACAGGTCATCCATGTAAACTGTGGTTTGTGGAAGAAGACTAGCATAAAAGAATAAGTTCACAATTATTAAAGAAAGCTGAATGAATGAAAGACTACTGTCTTCTTCTCCCAGTCAAAACAAGACAGAAAGCACTCACCATGCTGGCTGACCTACATAAATAATAGGCTAATGGCTCAGTGGTAGAGAGTGTCAGGCTAAACTAGATAATAGCTTGAGCTGAAGTGACCTGCTTCAGTGAGGGACACAATGCACAGACTTAGCTTTTTTTCAGTTGAGGTTGACTAAATCTTTTTTTTTTTTTTTTTTTTTGAGGTTAGCAAATCTCAAAAAAGTAACTGTAAATAGGTGCCGGTGTGGCTGTGTGGTAAGAAATTTGCATCACAACCAACATGGTTTCAGGTTTAGCTCAACTGCATGGCACCTTGGGCAATTGTTTTCTACTACAACCTACGGCCAACCAAAGCCTTGTGAGTGGATTTGGTAGGTGGAAACTGAAAGAAGCCCATCGTGTGCATGTGTGTGTGTGTGAGTGCACATACGTGTGTGTGAGTGCACATACGTGTGTGTGTGTGGTTTAGCAAAAGAGACCAATAGGATAAGCACTAAACTTAAAAAGATGTCCTATCTACTGAAGATGAGGTAGGACAATTGCTGTGTTGATAATACTTACTGAAGTAGAAAAAATATCCACAGCTGGACATGTTTCTGCTTCTGTAAGCATCATCAGAACAGCGATTGCCCTATCTTATCCTCAGCAGATGAGCTACTTAGGCACATACAAAAAAAAAAGAGTAGAATATATTTCCCTATCACCATTACCATCATTTTACATTTACAAAGAGAGGGAAGGAGGAGAGAGATAAGAACTGAAGAAGGAAGGTAGAAAGAGCCAATACCCCAAACAAGACAGAATATGAAAAGGTAAGTAGTTCAAATAAGACAGAGTAGAGATAGTAAATATGCATAACATGAAAGAACAGGTCCAAAATAGTCATCAAGGACAGGTAAAAAAGAAAATCTGCAGTACTGTGGAAATCAATTAATTGCTGAGAAAAATATGAGAGTTTAGTCCACAGGTGATCTAAATGACTAGGTATGCTGGGTAAGTGCTATAAGAGAATACCAGGGCTCCACAAATATTTACACTATGTAGGCTTTTAATCATTCCTAGATTTACATAGGACTGTACCAGAAGACTTATGGACTAGCATCTACACTATTGGAAACTTGAACTGTAAACTTTTATGCTTCTTTTTTCTTCATTTCTTTATTTCTTTTTTCTCCCTTAACCTATACCCTTCACATTTTCCCTATTTGTCTCTGATGACAGAATATCCCAGAAACAGTTGTAAGACTAAATTTTTCTAATAATAGTAACATATATGACTTGAGATTATGACTCTTGCCTTAGCATTTTTTGTCCTCTTTAAGACATAAATATATATATATATAAATTAACAGAATGAGGTAAAAAAAAGTTTACAGAATATTTATAAAGAGGTCTTACAGCTGTTTCCGAGATATTTTATATATACCTTTGTCAGAGATGGTGTGAGAAAATGTTTAAGTAAGAGTTGTTATATACCAATGATCGGGCCTTGTTTCTTTTCTATCGGAGATCTTCTTTTCTGTCTTGTAACTTACTTGACAACTCCAGTGGTGTGAAAAAAAGCACCTAGGACATAACTCTAATGCGGTTGGCATTAGGAAGGACATCAAGCTATAGAGAATATGCCAAAGCTGATAATAAGGTACAGTGCAACTCTGGAGCTTGCAACATCATGTTAAATTGTCCAACCCATGCAAGCATAGAAAATGGTGTTAAATGCTGGTGATGATGATTGGACATGGACATGCACAAACATGCAGGCCTGCACAGGGGTATAATTTCTTGTTCTTTAAGGAATTGTTGTGTCAAATAAAAGCATAACATTATGAGAGTGTAGCATATTTTTGGTAATTTTTCAGTAATGTTAAAATACATGTACACATTTTTTGTAGAGAATTTTTAACATCATGTGACCTCAAAAAACACCAAGAAAAGATTTGAAAAATATTAAAAAACTTTCACAAAACTATAAGGATAATTTCAACACTAAGTTTAGATAATGAGTAAGGAATACTATAAATACGAATATTTAGGACATTTATTTATGTTATCTTAATAGTAGAATTGCAAGTAAAATTTCTAACAAAACATCAAAAAAAAACTTACTGGAAATAATTCACAAACATGTTTTCAATGCAAGATTATACACACACACACACGTGCGCACAAACATATACATGGACATGTAATTGTTTGTTACAACAAGAACTACGTACACATCATAAATAACATTTCTACGATTTCTGTATTGGCTGATTTCTTTAAAATTATAAACCTCAGCAATGTAAGCCATAAGTAAATATTATCAAAACTAGATTTAGATCGAAAAATCTCTTTGAGTTTCAAGATTATACAATATTTTCTTCATTCACTATTATTTTCTTGGAAAAAAAAACACAAAAAAGTTAAATCAAGTAATTACAGCATATATATATTTACACACACACACACACACACACACACACATCAATGGTAGCAATTCTGTGTTCTTCCATTTTGGATGGGTAAGTTTTCTTTTTTTTTTTGCCTATTTGTTTTTAAATTTATGGTAAACATCACCAAGAATTCAATATCCATTATTTTATGCTTGCATGAATTCCTAAGTTATCTAGATGCACAGATACATATATTTCACTTATAAATACATATATGCATATATACAAATATGTATTTTTCCATGTATTCCCAAAACTACATATATACACACACACACACACACACACACATACATATATACATATATATTTATTTGTAATATAAGATGTGAACTCAGAGAATCATGTGGCAATCACATAAAGCTCTTCTAATGGACATGGTTATCAGACCACACTGTAATCCAATATAGAGAAATGTAATGCAGAGAAGTGTAATCCAAAGGATGTAGGTGGTTAAATAAATATATTCATTTTGCATACCTCCTGACTTTTTATGGTTTATGAATATATATATATATATATATATATATATATGTACTGCAGGCTGATGAGCATATGTTACATGTGGCCTACCAGCACAAAAATATCCTTGTATTACAGGGAAGGTGGCATCACTTCTCACCCAAAGGGTTTTGCCCATGCAGCATTAGTTTTATTGGGAGAAAATAAAGTTGGATACTTTTCGAATGATTATACTTATATCAGGGATGTGCTGCCTGGGTAGGCAAGGTAGGAAGTGCCTACCCTGAATGAAATAGATCAATAATAACATTTTCCTTTTACGGCAAAATATGCACCCAATTCAATAAAATTGTGAAGGTTGCTCTGATTATTGCATTTGTAGATTAGGTAGGCATAATTGTAGATTAGGTAGGTATAATTCACCCCTGCCTTTCAATCTCAGTATTAAAACTACACATAGTACTGCTGTAGTACATGTGCTATGTACATTCCTACAACAACATTTTATTTACACGATATAAATGCAGAAGTAAATCTGCCTACAACTCAGTCACATGCCTGCGTTTTGCTTATTTTTTTATGTGTTTTACTACATAAACATCACCAACTGCCTACCTTGAGTAATTACTCATGGCATGTGCCTGATATATATGGATATATATATGTAGATATAAAACTTAAAGAAGACAGAAAACGGAGAAGTATCGATGAACAACGATTGACTTACATCAATAATTATTTATTCAATACAAATAGATTGCATCCCATCAAACAGCTGTTTCTGCTTCCAATGTGGGATGGTATTGCCATTTATATGCTAACAACATTATATTTGGTAATAAAACCTATTTGAAACATGGAGCTTCAACAGATTGAAGAATAAATAAAGAAGAAGAGCATAGAGAAGAAAATGGGAAAACTGGAATATGGTTCTAATCATACCATTTTGCTTGCATATCTCTTTGGAACATTAAGAAAGCAAAATGGTATGATTAGAACCATATTCAACTTTTCCCTTTTTTTATCTATACTCTTCTTTTTTTAATTTTTGATTCTTCATAGACTCATGTTTATCCTTGTCTTTACCTATAATTTATGAGCATAATATGCTTGCATATGTATGTCCATGGTTAAACATTGGTAATATACCAGTAGTGTAACGGATACTACTATCCCTTAGATGGTTATTTTAACCTCTAAACTTCTAACTCAGCTATGCATATATAAATGTGTGTATGTATATATATATATCCTGATGAAGGATTGAATCTGAAAAGTTGGATATTCCACTCCTCACAGCAAGTTCACTGTACCCCTTTTACTTTTATATATATATATACACACACACACACATATATATTTATATGTGTGTGTGGTGTATATATATATATATGTATGTATTTATGTATATATAGATATATATACATACACACATACACACACACACATATACATATATATGGACAATGCCATAAGAAACAAGGTGAGGAATGAAGCAAGTAAGGAAAGCAAAATAATATGCTGCACAAATACCAATTCAAAGAGAAATTTTACTAGAAAAAATTATATACATATATATATATATATATATATATACACACACACACATACATACATACATACATACATACATACATACATACATAGGCACAAGCATACACACAAAAATGTGTATATATATATAGTTACATGTATATATATAATTTTGTGTCATACAATTTCACTTTCCTTACCCATTCCTTTTATCTCCTTGTTTAAATGTTATTTTGTATGTGTTTGTATCAATCATTTTTAGTTCTTTGCTAAAGAAATTTCATTCTACTTGATATATTGGCAATTCTTCTGCTTCAACATCTAGTTTTTGTCGCCTAGCAACTCAAGAAAATATGGTAAATTTTCACCACCCTCTAAAATGCCCAAATGTATATTTCCCCTAATTCTTACTGCTTATGAAACACTTCCTTGAAAATTCTAAAATCTTTTATTATTATTTCAATGGTTTTGCTCACATGCATAAAGAAAATTCCAATTCTTATCTTTTATAATTTTTTCATGTAAGATTTCTCTTTGAATTAATATTTGTGCAGCATGTTATTTTACTTTTCTTACCTGCTTCATTTCTCACCTTGTTTCTTACAGCATTGTCCATATATTTGGTTACCATGTAAATTGAAACGCAAAAGAAACAGTCAGGTATACTTTAACACACACACTCTCTCTTTCCCATACACAAATTCAAAACTAAATAATGTAACATCAGCACAGCAGAGAAAAGCCTCTTCCTCCAGTCTAAACACACATCTAAAATGTATCAAACTAACAGAGATCTGAGTTTTCTGACAAATATAAACATTTCAAGAAGCATTTGCTATGATACTGGAACCCACACCATCATCACCTCCGAAGCAAACAACATACTATGTCACATATAATATTAATACAACTCACTGCTGAACTTTTTTTTATCCACCAGTGCAACAACAAAGCTGGACATTTCTACCTCCTCACCCCCTAAAAAAACTACAGATTCATTTTCTTTTATTTTATTTTGCGCAGTTTATTTTCTCTTTTTCTCCTTTTGTTCTTTATTTCACACTTTTTGATTTCACCTTCATCTACTTCCATAGCCCTTATACTATCTCTTTTGCACTAGCATTTGTATACATGCAACTGTGTGCATGTGTATAGTATATATACGTACAGGTGGCCGTGTAGATATATGCACAAAAGTATCTCCACATCCATATAGAGGCATGGATAAACTTGTGTGTGAGCATGTGTGTGTACGTATGTATGTATGTGTACATGTGTGAATGGAAATACAACGATAAAACTGATAACACACATAAGAATTGCAGGTAAATATTACAACACTGCTATGACAAAATTTCATAAGAAAAGCATTTTTCAGGTGGATGTAGTTCATATGAAGGTCTCGCTTTCAGTGCAAACAAGCACACACACCTAAGTTACACACACACACACACACATCTATTTACTGACACACATCTACACATTTCTGAAAATATGTAAAAGAATATAGTTGAAATACAAATATCTACAGTTTAATTGTAAACAGGCCCATTCAAATCCTCCATGTGTGTGTGTATATATATAAATATGTATACATAAATATATATATATATAATTATATAAATATATATATATATACATACATACATCTACATAAACGTGTGTATATATATATATATATATTATATATACATATATATACATATATACATACATATATATATATATAAATGTATATACATATATATACATATATACATATACATGTATATATGTGTATATATACATGTATATATATATATATATATATATGCGTATATGTTTGTTGGCTTGTGTGTTTGGTGTTTATAAAGTTACTTACAAACATGCATGTGTTATGTGCACGTGTGTGTGTGTGAGCACTGGAACTGTTGTGTTTTGACAATATTGTATTTGGATTAAACGTTATACAGCTGGATTCAGGCACGGACTATAAAATTTGTTCTCAGTATAAACTAAGGTTTCAAATAAAAATAAAAGTGAAATAATAAAAAATACAATAAAAATAAAAGTATAATAATAATAAATAAATAAATAGATTTCAGATCAGGATTAAAAAGAAAGAATATATTCAAAAGCTATATAAAATCGGAATTATCCGAACCACTTGAGAAATACTTACAGAAAAAATGTCAGATGTCCTATAAAGCCAACTAAGAATCATTTAATCTGGTAAAAACTCATTATTTCTCTAAAGCTAAAGCAGTAAAAAAAAAACAAGAACAATGACAAAAACAAAACAAAAGACACAAAAACTCAAAATGCTTAGGTAGAAATTAAGTGCATCAATCATTAGTTTCTTACTGAGTTCAGTCTGTCTGTCACCCTCTCTCCCTCCCTCTCTCTCCCCTCTTCCCTCTACCAGTATACATGTGTGTGTGTGTGTGTGTCATAAACAAACATACACATATGTGTGTGTGTTTGTGTGTGCATATTTATGTATTTATATATATGTTACACATGCATGTGTATGTATGTACGTACACACACACATATATATATATAGGTATATATATATATATATATATGTAGACATGTACATACATGCATATTTGTGTACAAATGTATGTGCATATCCTGCTTTCCATTTCTCTCTCTCTCTCTCTCTCTCTCTCTCTCTCTCTCCACCACTTTCAATATTCAGGATTTACAGTAAATTAAATGATTTTACTTTATCAGAAAGCCAACTTGGCATTATAGAAACAATTAGCAAGTGTGAATTTAGTAAAGGTGATGATAAAAATGGGGGGGGGGCGTCTTTTTCTTTTGCTCTTCTATTTCTTTTAGTTCCTTTTCTTCTTTTACTGAATTCAATTCATTATATTTTATTTAAAAATTTTATTTCATTTTATTCTGCCTTCATTTTCTTTTTATTTAACTCAAAAGAAGTAAAGACAGACAAGCAGGCAGAGAGGCAAGCAGGCCAGCAGTTGTGTGCTATGGAGACTGGTGTTTATTAATATGAAGGTGGGTGAAAGTGGAAGAGAGGTCAGATTGTGAGGAAGATATTATGAAAATTCATGGCTGGGAAGAGTACAGTTGTTTATTGATCAGATAAAACAGAGAAAAGTAGTGTCATTAATATCAATTTACAACAATAGTTTCTGCTAGCAGGGTAAATTTTCAAATAAAAAAAAACAAAAAAAAAAACAATGATAATAATAATAATAATCCTTTCTACTAAAGGCACAAGGCCTGAAATTTGGGGGTAGAGGACTAGTCGATTACATTGAGCCCCTGTGTTTCACTGGTATTAAATTTATTGACTCTGAAAGGATGTGAGGCAAAGTCAACCTCAGTGGAATTTGAACTCAGAATGTAAAGATTGACAAAAGGCACCTCAGCATGTTGCCCAGCATGCTAATGATTCTGCCAATTTGCTGCCATAATAATGATAATAATAATAATACATTAACACATCCAACCAAATTTGGATGTGTTGTTTACAATGTTGTAGTCTGTGGTAAACATCCCAAAAACTCGTGTGTAGATGACAAATGCTAAAGACACAGATTACATCAGTTGACAAAATTTCATCAGCACCAGCAGATGGCACTGTTGTATCATGTAATTTCACTGTCAATTGTAGCTCATCAGCATCAGACAACCAAACACTGAATGCCAGATCAAAAATCAGTCAAACCAATATAGTGTAACACAGGCTAAACAGTAAATGATGTCACAAACAACTGGTAGGTTGTCCATTTTTCCATTCTTGCATGAATCAGAAAGAATTTGTTGGATGCCCCTCCTGTTGCTAACACATACCTGGTTTCAAATTTTGGCACAAAACCAGCCATTATGACAAGATGAAGTTAGTCAATGCCATCAAACCCAGCACTTGGCAAGTACTTTATTTTATTGACCCCAAAGGGATGAAAGACAAAGCTGATCCTGGTGGAATTTGAACTCAGAGTATTATGAATTAAAAGAAATACTGCAAAGTATCCCCCCCTCAACCCCATCCCTTACTCCCAGAAAATATAGAAAAAAGCAAGAAAGAGAAAGAGATAAACATAATGGAAAATATGATGAATATTGATATTTAGGAGGAATAAAAAAAGCTGAGATCAAAAAAATATGAAAAGAAAAAATGGTAAGGAATAATTCAGTAAATAAAACCAAAGAAAACAAAATACAATAAATTGTTAGTGTATGATTGTAAGCTGATCAGGAATACAACTTGTTGAATGTCAAATGCTATTAAAACACTGGATGGTATCTTATTATGATGAGCTTGATGGGAGATGGTCTACAGCAGTGGTTCCCGAACTGGGTGGTGCTGCACCCCGCTGGGAGCAGTTGAAGAAAAATGGGGTAATAATGAGGTGACCAAAACCAATGGATGTTAAAAAAAAACAAAATAATGGGTTAATTAGGTTAAGTTTTATTTGTGAAATATCGTTGTTTTGAATTTGCTGCAGCAAATGGTCTGTCTGTGATGGTGCCAGGGAGGGAGGGACACTAGGAATGTGGCCTTAGAACCAAGGGGGCGGTGACCTGGAAAAGTTTGAGAACCACTAGTCTATTATAAAGAGAGAAATATCTCTTACTTCTTTCAGTTATTAGACTATGGCCATGCTGGGGCACAGCCTTGAAGTATTTAACGAAAAAAATTGATCCCAGTTACTTTTCTTTTTCTTTTTAAGCTTGATACTTATTCTATTGGTATCATGTTGAACTGCTAAGTTACAGGGACATAAACAAAACAACACTGATTGTCAAGCAGTTATGAGTGACAAATACAAACAAAGAAGCATACACATACATAAACACACACACAATGCATACACATGTGGCTCAGCGGTTACAATGTTAGTCTCACAATCATGAGGTAATGAGTTCAACTCCTGGACTGGGCTGTGTATTGTGTTTTTGAGCAAGACACTTTATTTTGCAATGCTCCAGTTCACTCTGCTGTAGAAATGAGTTGTGGCATGACTGGTGCCAAGTTGTATTAACCCTTGCCTTTCCCTAGGATAACATCAATAGAGAGGAGAGAGGCTGGTACGCATGGGCAACTGCTGGTCTTCCACAAACAACCTTACCCAGATTTGTGCCTCAAAGAGAAACTTTCTAGGTGCAATCCCACGGTCATTCATGACCAAAGGGGGCCTTTACCCTTTATATATGTACATATATGGTGGGTTTCTTTCAGTTTCCATCAACCAAATTCATTCATAAGGCTTTTGTCAGCCCAGAGCTATAGTAGTAGACACTTCTCCAAGGTGCCACACAGTGGGAGTGAACCTGGAATCATGTCGTTGGGAAACAAACTTCTTACCACACAGCCACACCTGCACTTATCAATTATTACTTTCTTTTTTTCTGATACTCTGCTGAAGTATAGTTTTGGAGGATGTAGGGGGGTTTTTGGGGGTTTTTTTTTTTTTTGTTCTGGATGTATTTTTGACGTGAAATTTTGGTTGATATTCTCTCCAATCATCTTCAGCTGATATTATTCCTAAGCTAAGACACATTAGGAATATCACCTGAAGATGATTAAAAGAAAATTCCAAACAAAATAAAGTGTATCACAAATCCATAAAAATAAAGCAACAACGTAAGACAGTATGACTTAAAATAAAGAAGAAAATCAAATAATTTCACTGTAAAACGAAAATGAATTTATTTATGGGTAAAGATATGGCAATGGTAGTGAAATCCACTTAGTAACCATGCAGTTTCAGGTTCAATCCATCTGTGTAGCCCCTTGGACAAACTTCTACTATAGCCTCAGGTTGATTGATTTGTGTGTGTGTGTGTGTGTGTGTGTGTGTGTGTGTGTGTGTGTGTGTGTGTGTGTGTATGTACGTGTGCGCATGTCTGTGTGTGTGTGTCACACATCTGCAAGAGTGTTTAGACCTGCATGTCTTTGCATTGATACAAATTGTGCAAAGGTGATGTCATGCACACATCTCTTGTAAACAATACGAGTCCTGTAATTTGACAGTTTTGGTGGGTTTTGTCCTGTGAAGACCATTGGAATAAGCATAATTTACTTGGAAAAAAAGAAAGAAAGAAAGACAAAGGCTGGTGACTGGAAGTACCTCCGGCCAAACAACACTGCTTCAATAAGTTTTCTTCAACCCAGGTGAGCATTGAAAAAGTAAACATAAAAACAATGATGGTGGTGATGATTAAAATGACAACAATAGTGATGTTGATGATGATAATTATGATAATCATTAGAATTGAAGGCGACTGACTTGATAGTGAGCAATAAGTCTGTCTGTCTGTCTCAAGAGGCTGACAATGTTTCTTACAAGTATATTGCATCCTTGAGAACAACACTACAGACTCGATAGCTCAGTCTGCCTAACAGAAACTAGTAAACAATGACTAAGTACATTTCACTAGGAAAATGTTTTTATCTATTTGCTTCCACAGCTGGACTCTTAAATAATTGTCTGTACAAGATGGCATTGATTGACACAGTAATAATTGCCCAGACCAAGAGATAAATATCTCTCATCTTGTTAATACTACAAAAACCATGGACAAATGTTGGCCTCACCACCACCGTCAACAAAAGAAAGGAAACAAAACAGAGTCCCCATGGACTAACTTATTGTTTAAAAGAAAGGGAAGGAAATTTCAACAGTATTGTAATTATGTAGTTGCTTGTATCCTTTGGTCAATTCTTTAGCAAACGCCAACTGTTTTTGATCTCGTCTAATCTAAGCAAGTTTACTTCCCCACCTCATGTACAATTAGCTCTATTTTGTCTTCAATTGAACATTTCTTATCTAATCTATATAACTGTTATTTCAAAGGAAGTTTAATTTATTCCAACCGAATCAAACTTTTTGAAGTAAACTCACAGAAGTAAATGGTGAGTGTTGTTAATCTAAGGCATGAAAGTAAATTGCTGTAAGAGCAGCAACTGGCAGCAGCTCATCATTTTTTAAAATATATTACATATTTATAATCATAACATTCAAATCAACATGGCTACTTCTTATATGCAATGACAGACTACTGAAATATTCAACTACTATTTTTTGGTTGAATTTATACTCAGTCTTTACAATCACAGATCTAGTATAATGGTGTTGAAATTGGACAAAAATAACAAATAACCAAATCATTGAGCTTTTCCATATTATAGGTTCTGTCTGTCTATACTTTGAGTTCAAATTCAGCCATGGTTTATTTTTGCCTTTCTGCCCTCCTTAATTAATAAAATAAGGACTAGCAACATACTGGGGCTTATTCTATTGATTTTGCTCCACCAATATTGGACACTTTAGTTGCATAAGCCTTCATATTGTGATATGAAAAAGAGAAAAAAGAACAATCACATGCAAACTGCTTCCATTTGGCAAGATCTGACAGTAATTAAAAGAAATGCCTGGAGGGTAATTACAGGTAATATAATTGCAAGGAATATGGTACAAATAAATTCAAAGAACTTATTTCTAACAATACAATAATACTAACACTTATACATATATAAAGATTATGGCCTTTTAACTAGTCCAAAGAAATCAATATTATAGATATGTAGCAGATAAGTCTTAAATTCTTCTGTCCTTGTTAGTCTTTTTTAACATACTTGACAAGAATTCTTCACATTTTAGACATCACACCACTAAACCAATCATTTCTATAGACAGGGGAACCAGTCTGTCATCAACAAAAGCATTTGTTTCTTAAACTCCTACCTACTTCCTATAATTGATACAGAAACTCTCATTAAGTTGTCAAGGCAACACTATTCTCCAACCACTTCCTTTCAACAAACTATCATCACAAGAATTTAGTACTTTTGCCCTGGAATACTTCACCATTATTTGATGCAAAAGAATACTATAGTTCAAAGAATTTATTCAAGGAAACAAATTAAAATTTCCAAGAACTGCTAGTTCTCTAGGTTAAAACCATACAAGAAAGATGGAAAATCTGTGAGATTTCAGATTAAAGATTTCCAGTGAAATTGAACAAATAAGATAGTCTGAAAGTAACCGAGAGAAGTGATTAAATGCTGGTAAGTGAGATCAAACTTGAGAAAGCTAATAAATTGGAATAACAGACACCAGGTGTTGTTTGCAAGAAATATAGCAATGGCTATGAGATTATAAATAATAAAGATGGTCCTTAAGCTGGTATATTGTTTGCGATAGTCAGGAATAAAAAGGTCTAAGGTAAGTGTGGAATGAAAGAGGGGAGAAATATAGGAGTTGTAATTTACAGTAAGACGACACCGAAAGAGCAATATTATGGATGTTTCTAAGAATTGAGCCAGCAGAATCTTTAGCGGCTTTCCATCTGTCTTTATATTCTGAGTTCAGATTCTGCCAAAGTCAACTTTGCCTTTCGTCCTTTTGGGGTTGATAAACTAAGTACCTGTTGAGTACTAGGGTTAATGTAACTGATTTTCCCCCTCCTCTGAAATCGTTGGCCAAAATTTGAAATCAAAATTACGGGTGTTTCTGACCTGTTGGAGGCCTGAATAATCTCATTGAAGATATTTATGAGACAGACAAACAATTCAGAAAATCTAATTTAGAATTTAAAAAAGAAAAAAAGTACAAAGAAAGAAATATAAATTTACACTTCAACTGAATAAATATTTTATTCTTTTACTTGTTTGCAACTATACAGGAGCACCACTTAGAACAGTTTAGCCCAGAAGTCTTCAACCATTTTTTACCTATCGGTCCCTTTGATTCCTATTTTACTGAACTGGAACCTCATAGCCATTTGGTGTAAATGTAAAAGAAATCCTAGTGCATTTCTACAAAGACTCCCTTCAGTCATGAATGACCATGGGATTGCACCTAGAAAGTTCTCCTCTGGAGTACAAGTCTGGGCAAGGTTGTTTGTGGAAGACCAACAGTTGCCCGTGCATACCAGCCTCCTACTCTCCACACCACTGATGTTATCCAAGGGAAAGGCAAAGACTGATATAGCTTGGCACCAGTAACATTGCAACCCATTTCTACAGCTGAGTGAACTGGAGCAACGTGAAATAAAGTGTCTTGTTCAAGAACATAACACAATGCCTGTCCAGGAACTGAACTCACTACCTCATAATTGTGAGCCCAACAGTCTAACCACTGAACCATGCAATTAAATATTATTAGGAATTGTATAAGAAAATTTGAATATTTTGTGTATTGTAGAAGTATAACCTGTTTATTGTACACAAATTTTAACAACAAAATCTTATGTGGACCCCCAAGGGCCATATGGATCCCGTTAGAGAACTCCTGATTTAGTCAAACAAATCACCCAACCCCCTGCCTCCACCAGTACTTATGTCTTTAAAATTCTGGTACTTATTCTATGAGCACCCTGTGCTGGACTGTTGAGTTATGAAGATGTAAACAAACCAACAATAGTTGTCAAGCAGTTGACAGGACAAATACAAAAAACATGCACACACACACACACACACACACACACACACACACATGACAGGCTTCCACACAGTTTCTATCTATGAAATTCACTCACAAGACATTAGTTGGAATGCATAATGGGACTGAACTTGAAACCAAACGATTGCAAACCAAACTTCTTAATCTAAGTCTTGGCAGCAAACAACCAAAATTAAAATAGGAAGGATTCACAGAAGCCTAGCAACATGTGTGTGTAGAGTTTAATTGCTATAATCAACACAAAAAAAAGTCGTCATCATCATTGTTATCATCATCATCAACCTTTGGATATAACTGTTTTGAGTCCCAGAACTCAAAGAGCTGGTTACTCAGTTTCCGTGATGTATAAGCAACTGAGACTACAGCACTCTCCCTGGATGGGATGCTAGTCCATTGCAGGGTTACTCATTTACAGCTAAGTGGGCTGGATTTGAGCAACATGAAATGAAGTGTTTTGCGCAAGGACAAAACCCAGTCAAGAAACTGAAACCATGATCTTGTAGTCATGAGTGCAACACCCAAACCATAAGGCCATGTGCCTTTACATTTGCAAACTGCAAGAGCAGAAAATAATAAGGAACTGAGACTATAGATGACACAAACAGAGTGGAGTAGTTAAACAATATGAGACAACATTTACATGTTGTTGATGTCTCTGATGATTTAGGGAAATAATAGATAAGATCTAAGAATATATCAAATACTGGAGGTAAAGATTGTGACAGCAAAGACGCTAGTATTTGAGAGAGAGAGAGAGAGAGAGAGAGAGGAAGTATTTGAATAGTGGTTGCCTCTATTGGATGACTTCTTTAAAGAATTTCCACACCTATTTGAGAATGTGTGTACAAAGGTTTACTGATTTCAAGTTTTAGCACAAGGCCAGCAATTTTGGCAAAGAAAATAAATTGATTGCATCAACCCCAGTGTTCAACTGGTACTTATTTTATTGCCTTTCATAACAAAAAAAAAAATATTTAAAAACTTAAGAGAGGAAGAGCTGTACTGATTAGAGGGGAATGAAATAAATATGTTAAATGTGCAGCAGACTCTGTTGTCTGATTCAGCACCACCATCGGTCCCTTGAACTTTTTTGATACCAACCCACCTGAAACAGCTCCTGCTTCTGTGACACACATTGTTCTTTTAAAGTGACCTAAATTAAAACTTTCAATCAATATTTCATGTTAATTTGTTTTAAAAACCAACATAATAAGGAAAATATATTTTTTGCTATATTCTTCATTATTTTCAAAATTAATCGAAGCAAAAGCAGTGAATTTCAACAGAAATATGGTAACAAAATGGGTTAAGTGCCTTTAGCAGAGTCCATTCTATTGTCAGTATTCAAGGTCAGATTTGAGGATATTTTCCTGCTTCACATATATTTCAGAGGCTCTGTGGAGAGTCATGGACACTACTTGCCCTCATGATAAAAAAAAAAAAAAATTTTTTTTTAAAAGAGCATGCTGATGGAAGTGACTGAACATAGGTAATTTGAGAAAGTAGAAGAATTATTAAGAACATTGGCTGATATACCATACTGGTATAAATGGAAATATGAATATATTAGAATAAAATATGATTATAATAATACATAAATAAAATGAAGCAGCTGAGTAAGACTTGAGAACAATTATGTCTCACTTTACTTGAAGAGATAAGAAGATCAAGAGACGCCGAGACTTACTAAATAAACCACAGAAAAATCAATCCATGACACTAAAAAAAAAACATAATGAATGGGAAAAAAAAAAACCCCCACTGATGGTGATGATGGAATAATGATGATGGGACATCAATCTAGTGTCTAAAGATGTGTTCTAAGATGTTCAAAGGTTTCATTTAATGTTTTTCACTGTTTTTCAATAATGTGAATTTAAGACAGCAGTTCCAGGTTATCGTGGTAACAAGAAAGTTTACATATAATCTATTTGGTAGCATATTTTGTCAAGCACAAAATGGATATTATGACACTTTCATATTAATATATATTGTCTAGAAAACAAGTGCAGTAGATTTCAATAAGGGGAAATAAAGTTTGCAGATGTTGCAGATAAAATTACACTAATTACAATAATAATAATAATAATAATAATAATTATTATTATTGTTGTTGTTGTTGTTGTTGTTGTTGTTATCATCCTTTCTACTAAAGTCACAAGGTTTGAAATTTGGGGGTGGGGGAGGACTAGTCAATTACATCGACCCCAGTATTTCACTGGTATTTAATTTATCAACCCTGAAAGAATGAAAAGCAAAGTCAAATAAAAATAATGATGCTAATGATGATGATGATGATGATGATGATGATGATACTAACATCATCAATAACATCAACAATAAGCAAGCATTCACACACATACACATGCAGTCTGCATAGATTCAAAACAGTATCATAATGGGCATACGTCACACTTGGCGACGTTGGAAGCGGTGAGCATTAAAAGACTGCAGCCATGAAAAAACATGACACTTTTTGCAAGAATGGTGGGAAAATGCTACGTTTTCTAATAATAGAATATATATATGCATATACTAGTCAGACTGTAATAATGGACAAAAGAAAAGTTTTAAAGCCATGATAAGTGAATAACCGAGAATCAAAAAAATATAAAAACACATAAGAAACAAACAAAAAAAAAATTATGGGAGTAAAAGTAAGAAAACAATAACAACTACAAAACAATGAATGTATCATGAGATGAGAAAGGAAAGGTTATGAAAGGGGGCAAAGAAGATATGCTCAAAGAAGAATTGAAAATAATTGTATGGAGGAGATAGATTTGATAAATACCATCGCCTTCATCGCTTAAATTAAGAAAGATAGTTTAGTATTGATTTATTGAATAATAATAGCTAACGAAAAGAAAAGAAAGGAGAGAAAAAAAATACATGAGACAGAAATAAGAAGATAGACATGTTAGAAGAAATAGATTAAAACTGCATAGATGAAAGCGAAGAAGAGTGGAACTATTCCAAAATACAACAACAGACAGATGAAGTGGACAAACGAGAAGACAGTAAAATAGTCAATACAATAGATAGACAGAGAGGAGGAGATAGAGAGAGAAAGAGAGAGAGACAGGAAACAGTCAATATGATAGACACAGAGAGAGAGAGAGAGAGGAAGAGAAAGAGAGAGACAGAAAATAGTCAATATGATAGACAGAGAGAGAAGGAGGGAAGGAGAGAGAGAAAGAGAAAGAGAGACAGAAAACAGTCAATATGATAGACGTACTGAGAGAGAGAGAGAGAGAGAGAGAGAGTAGGGGAGAGAGAGTCAGAAAAAAGAGTGAGAATGAGATGGCAGGGGAAGGGGGTAATTAAATTGACAGACATACTAAGTAGACAGATGAGAGAAAATTTGGTAGAGGAGGAGTTTTAATAGATGGAGAAGAAAAAATGGTTGGGTGGTTTGTAGAGAGTTAATTCAGATCAATTGAACTGCTTGGCAAATAGCAATAAATAAATAAATAGATAGATAAATAAATAAATGAATAAATAAAGTGTGGAGACTTGTGTTGCTAACCATATTATGAAGAAAAGGGGTGGGGACGGAAGCAGGGCATCTTATGTTTTTGGGTTATGTGGACAGCGCCTTCTTTAGTGTTTCATATCAATGCAGCAGAATTTTGGTGCTTAACATTGATTAGGGAAATTAGACAAATTAGTTAGAAGGTACACGCACTTAGATAAATCAATTAGTACAGAGAGAGAGAGAGAGAAACAGACAGAGAAAACAGAAAATCAAGATTAAAAGAGAGAGAGAGAGAAACACAGAGAAAACAGAAAGTCAAGATTAAAAGAGAGAGAGAAAGAAAAGGAATAAAGTAATGGAGAAGGGCTGTGTTGACCCTCAATATATTACTGGAACTTCATTAATCGTAGGTGCAAGTATGGCCGTGTGGTTAACAAGCATGCTTTGTAACCATATGGTTTCAAGTTCAAGCCCAGTACATAAGACCTTGGGCAAGTGTCTCCTACTGTAGCCTTGGACCGACCAATACCATGTGAGTGACTTGGATAGATGGAAACTATGTGGAAGCCCATCACGTCTGTTTGTGTTTGCATGTGTGTGTTGCCCACCATTGCTTGACAATCAATGTTGGCTTTTTTCATGTCCCTGTAACTTAGCAGTTTAACAAAAGAGCCTGTTAGAATATGTACCAAAAAAAAAAAAATAATGAAGAGGGGGGAGGGGGAGAGAGGAGGAAGATAGGAAGAGGAGAAGAGGAAGGAAGAAAGAAGAAGAAGAAGAAAAAAAGAGCGAAGAGAAGAAGAAGAAGAAGAAAAGAAGAAGAAGAAGAAGAAGAAGAAGAAGAAAGAAGAAGAAGAAGAAGAGAAGAGAAGAAGAAGAAGAAGAAGACGAAGAAGAAGAAGAAGAAGAAGAAGAAGACGAAGAGAAGAAGAAGAAGAAGAAGAAGAAGAAGAAGAAGAAAAAGACAAGAGAAGAGAAGAAGAAGAAGAAGAAGAAGAAGAAAGAAGAGAAGAAGAAGAAGAAGAAGAAAAGAAGAAGAAGAAGAAGAAAAGAATAAGAGAAGAAGAAGAAAAGAAGAAGAAGAAGAAGAAGAAGAAGAAGAAGAAGAAGAAGAAGAAGAAGAAGAAGAAGAAGAAGAAGAAGAAGAAGAAGAATATTATGACATAGCAGTGCCAGGAGATCAACATATCTTGAAAGAAAGAGAAAAAGTTGATAAATATGGAAACCTGAGAATTGAGATTGCTCAGATGTGGCAGCTATGAGAGTCAAACATAAAGACTATCCCTATTGTCATCAGAGCATTGGGTTCAATACCACCCAATCTGAAAAAAAACATTTGAAAACCTTAGGGACAAGTACAAACCCCCAGCAGACACAATATCTTCAATCAGCACCCTCACAATATTGTATACTGTGCGACATTTATAATAATAATAATGATAATAATACGAATAAGAATTTCTAATTTTGGCATAAGGCTATTAATTTTGAGGGGAGGGGGCAAACTGATTACATCAACCACAGTACTTGATGAGACTTTATTTTATCAACCCTGAAAGGATATAAGATAAAAGGTGATTTTGGAGGAATTTGAATTTAGCACGTAAGGAACTAGAAAAAATAGCATTAAACATTTTGTCCAAAGCAGCAATGAAACAGGTGAAAGAAAAAGTTGGTCCCTGGATGGATTTGAACTTCAGAAATAATGAAATACCACAAACTATTTTGTCCAATCCTCTACCAACTCTGCCAACCACCATTTTAATAATAGCAACAATGATGATGATGATGATGATGATGATGATGAAGATTATGATGATAATCCTACCCAGAGGCAAGGTAGCATTACACATATATACATAACCCGATTCTGAAGATTTTTTGGGAAAAAAACACATAAACCAGATTTCAAGAGAGCAATTTTATATTGAATTATGAAACAAAAAGATTATACAAGCTTTATGTATGTATATAGTAGTATGTAATGTTGCGTATATCTTTTACATACATATACGCAAAGTATACACACACACACACACACGTAAGTATGAGTACACTGTTGCCTTTGTGCTTCTGTAGTGTGTGTGTGTGTGTGTGTGTACTGTTGCTTTGTGTTTCTGTAGCAAAAAACATTGTATTTTTTAGAGGTTTTCTTTTGTGATTTTGGGGTTGTTTCTTTTAAAACTTAACTGCATACAAAGAAATTTCTGTCATCATTTTTGGCATTTTTTTTTTTTTTGTTTCTTATTTTTCAGCTTTAGCTTTGTTTTCTGGTTTTTTTTTTTTTTTTTTAGTTTTCATTTTTAAATACCTACATATTTCGAAAAGAAAAAAGAACAACAAATAAGTGGGCACACAATGGTGGTGGGTATGGATGGAGCTGAAGAAAAGATTTATTATAGAGAAGAGGAGCAGAATGTACATACAAAAAATATAAAAATAAAAGTTTACCAATGACATACTCCTCTCTCTCTCTCTCTCTCTCTCTCTCTCCTCTCTCTCTCTCTCTCTCTCTCTCTCTCTCTCTCTTTTTCTTTCCTGTTTTTATATTTCTTTTTAAAGAAGAATCGTATTCCTAGAATTTTCTGCTCCAGGAGACTCTTGTTTGTTATAAAACAATTTCAACTATTATTATATCATATGACTAACATATTCAACTGGAAGATAGCTACATTACAAGGGTTGACATCTATATCGTCATCATCATCATCATTATTATTATTATTATTATTATTATTATTATTATTATTATTATTATTATTAATGTGACGAGCTAGCAGTATCATTAGTGTTGGACAAAATGCTTAACGGCGTTTCTTCTGACTCAGTTTACATTCTATGTTCAAATTCTACCAAGGTCAACTTTGCCTTTCAACATTTTGGGGTCAATAAGATAAAGTACAACTTAAGTACGGAAAGGAGAGGGCAATCAATGTAATCAGCTATCCCCTCTCCAAAATTTCAGGCCTTGTACTTATAGCATAAAGGATTATCATCATCATCATCATCATCATCATCATCGTTTAGCATCCGCTTTCCATGCTAGCATGGGTTGGACGGTTCAACTGGGGTCTGGAATGCCAGAAGGCTGCACCAGGCCCAGTCTGATCTGACAATGTTTCTACGGCTGGATGCCCTTCCTAACGCCAACCACTCCGTGAGTGTAGTGGGTGCTTTTTACGTGCCACCGGCACAGGTGCCAGACGAGGCTGCCAAACGGCCACGATTGGATGGTGCTTTTTACATGCCACAGGCATGAGGCCAATCGGGGTGGCGCTGGCAACGGCCACGTTCGGATGGTTGTCTTACATACCACCGGCACTGGTATCACAGCCGCAATTTCCATTGATGTTGATCGATTTCGATAATAATAATAATAATAATAATAATAATAATTATTATTATTATTATTATTATTATCATTACTATTATTATTATGAAGGCACATGGCCATGTGGTTAGGGTGTTGCACTCACAATTGCTAAATTGTGATTTCAATTCCTAGACCGGGTGGTGCATTGTGTTCTTAAGCAAAACACTTCATCTCACATTGCTCTTTTGATCACTTCAACACCTGACACGTGGTACACTGTGCACTTGTTCGGACAATGTCTATTTGATGGAGAGTGAGTGAGCTAATGTGCGGCATGAACATTTCATAACAATAAACAAATCATTTGGGCTGGTTATCCGGCAAAACAGCTGAATGCTCATACGTCGTCTTCAACAGGAGAGTCTTTCATTATTATTATTATTATTATCATCATCATTATTATTATCATCATTATTATTATTATCATTATTATTATTACTATTATTATTATTAGACATTTACATATTGGGTAATTTTATGTGTTACTGAAATGTTTGTGTCTCTGATGCCCTCATGGCAAATAAGCAATTATTATTGTTGTCCCAAGTTACATAGATTTCTAATTAGTAAAATCAGTTTCTTCTTTTGCATTTCTTTCATTACATGTGTAAAGTCAGACCATTGTGCTTCAAGTTACATTTAACTGTTTGCATTCATCAATTGCCAGTATTTTCGTATGAAAGCACCAAAGTAAGATAAGTTGTGACTAACATTTTTTACAAAGATTATACTCCTAAGAAATAAGCAGACTAAAATCAGGCTTTAGTGTCTGTTACTATATTCTATAGCATACAAGTTGATGTGGTTTATAAACATCAAAGCATCATCACTATCTTACTAAATCCTGCTGCATTTCAGATGGAATTTTGGGACCTCCAAAGTCATCCTAGTATAGAAACCCACCCACTTTTTGGGGGTTGTAAATATTGGTCTGAATAAATCAACATGTATGCCAGAAAATACAGTACTTGTTCAACAATGTCTTGAGAGATATCTACTGCAAACAGTAGCAGAATGGAACAATTCAGAGTTCTGCAAGCCAGGGTGTAGTAGAACTACTGAGGAAAGATGAAGACAAGTGGAACATCATCAGTAATTTCCTATCCATAATTCTGCAGAATGTGAAATTAAAGACTTTGGTTGCGGTGCCAGCAACGTAGTTGTGGGTAGTGTGGATTGGGAAGTGCAATTCTTTCCACCCAAACAAATAACATCATCATCATCAACATTCAACATTGATTTTCCATGCTGGCATGGGTTGGACAGCTTGACAGGAACTGGCAAAGCCAGGTGCTGCACCACGTTCTATAGTCTCTTTTGTTTGATTTCTATAGTTGGATGCCGTTCCTAATACCAACCATTCCACAGAGTATAGAGGTTGCTTTTTACATGGCACCATCACCAGTACTTTTTATGAGGCACCAGCACCAACACCAGTGCTAAGACTAGCAAATTTTAAGGAGCAGGGTAGTCAATTACAGCAACCCCAGCAATTGACTGGTACTTCGTTTTATTCACCCTGAAAGGATGAAAGGTAAAGTTGACACCAGTGGGATTCAAACTCAGGACATAAAGAGCCAGAAGAAATGTTACTTAGCATTTTGTCTAACATGCTAACAATTCCCTCAACTCACTGCCCTAATAATAATAATAATAATAATGGTTTTAAAGTTTGCTACAAGGGAGTCATTTTGGGGGAGGGAGTGAGTCAATTACATCAATCCCAGTGTTTCACTGGTACATAGTTTATTGACTCTGAAAAGATGAAAGGTAAAGTCGATCCCAGCAGAATTTGAACAACAGCGGTGGCGGCAGCAACAATGACGACAACAACAAGGCAGTGGATCTCATGGTTTCTGGATTTAACTGATTGGAAGTGTTATCATGTACATTGCGTTGTCTTGGTCTAAAAGAAGGGCTAAAGCAAATATTCTGCTGAATACTACAGATTTGCTTGTCAGTTTTTTTACCATAACCTGTGCATCTCTGATCTTTGGGGTTTGGATAATTCACCTTTGGAAACATGGATGCTTTGTTCAATATCCTTAAACAACCCTTACTCAGGGACCTTTTGAGCGGGAAGAAAATTCTAACTGGGTCTCACCTGCAAGATCATATGCTGCTTATATTGATATTAGCTTAAAAGCTCCCCTATCAGATGGTTTTTAAGCTAGCTCCCGTGGAAGGCTCTTCATTAGGCCTTGGGCCCAACAATGATACTTCATGCATTGAGTACATATCAAATTTTATTAAACTTGACCAATGTTTTTCCAGCAATGAACAATTTTCATCAAAACAATGATATGATTTGTCAACTCGGAACTTATTGCAAAGCTGCATGATAAACAACAATACCACCACCATCACCACCATACACACACCATTCAGACTTCTGATGCTACCAACATCAATACCTCTGACTTTGCCGCCTTCCTCTCTACCAACATCACCACAATCTTTCACATTGCTTACTCACACCATCATCCCTCATTGCCTTGGCTACCACCACCACCACCACCATCACCATCACTGCCACCTCCGCCTCTATCACAACTACAGCTCATACTATTACACTCACCCTGTTACCATCATGAAAAGGCTAAATGTTTGTTTGTTCTGTATGTTAGTTCAGTGTTCAGTCCCTCTTTCTCTCTCTCTCTTATTATTACTCCCACTGCCACCATCAACACTACTACTTTTAATAAAACATCATCAACTCTCCCTAAAATTCTGTCTCTCTTTCTCTCCCTCTCTCTCTGTTTTCGCCACCACCCTCACCATCTCTCTGTCTATTATTATTCTCACCCCAACATGAGCAGTAGTAGAAGTATCATTAAATAGTAAGAGAGGTGGGGGTCAAAGTGTGACACACTGACACACAGAAATTAGTTTTCACATTTAGTATATTAGATGAGATCACCGTGTTGCACACATATGGTTATGTTGCATGTGCCTGGTATCCCCTAATCAGATGAATAGTCATGATGGGTATACTGGTCTTCGTATATTTGTACCCCAGTGTCACTTTGATGGCATGCACTGCTCTCTCACTTAATAATAATAATAATAATAATAATAATAATAATAATAATCTTATCTTCCACAGGCAGAAGGCCCGAAATTTGGGTGGTGGGGTAAGCCAATTACATCAACCCCAGTGCCCAACTGGTACTTATTTCATTGACCCCAAAAGGATGAAAGGCAAAGTTGACCTTAGCAGAATTTGAACTCAGAACATAAAGACAGGCAAAATGCTAACGATTCTGCCAGCTCACCACCTTATATGATGATTATAATGATAATAATAAAGTTACTATTTCTATAACTCCACTGACCTTTATTAAAGGACATAACATGATATGAATGATAGTGTTTGATGTTATGATAATCAAACCAGCAGCACAATATATATACATATATATACATACATACATACACACAAATAAATATATATATATAATATATATATATATATATATATATATATATATATATATATATATATATATACACACACACACATAAAAAAAGAAAACAGTTCACTCTTCAACTGTATCTCATTACCCAGGATATACTTGTTCTACCACCATTACCATAGTCAACATTCCAATAAAGTACCCCACCCCCTACTTTTACCCTCCAACAAGCTTAATGGCTGCTACTGCCCACCTCTATCCTCTCCACCCATGCCCATCTTCATACTCTTCACTCCTGTGTTCTGCATGTATAAACACACCAACAATAATATACACAAGGCGAGATGGATGTATCTTACCATTCAAATTCGGGGGGGGGGCACTTTTTTTTTTTTTTACATGCTTTTTTTTTAAATTTTGGTAATACAGAACTTCCTTGTCGTTTGCACCATACAGATGCCATGCCATCTAGCTAAATTACCAACACATTTCACCTAGTTTGCAGACTGACATTCCTGAAAGTCTTGTGACACCTATGTAAATGTTAATATCCCTGCTGCTACCACTGCCACCACTACCACCAACATCCCATCGCCTGTCCTTCCATGCTTAACAAGTATAGGTGGTATGTAAGTATGCAACGTCTCCATTAAATAATTAATTGACAGGTTATTTGTATGGATGTACATGTGTGTATATATGGTGTGTGCATGCAAAAATGTCTATATGTGCATGTATGCAAGAGCATTTCCGTATGTGCATGTGTTTCGTTTGCCTCTTTGTTCCAGGTGTCTAATGTGCTCATCAAACTAAAAATTAAATAAAAATTCTTTTAAAAGTGCCTCGGTGAACATCACACCAAACCTGGCATAAAATTCATTCCCTCAACTGTGTGAAAAAACGATAATTTGCACATGGGATCTGCTTACTTACATGAAAAAATGCATGTCTAAATAAACATCATTAGAATAAATGTGAGAATGTGCTGAGGAAATGCTTGACAGCAAAGTTATAATAGAAAATTTTTCTCTTAAATAATGTAAACAAACTTACAATAATATGTTTTAAAATAAGGCAGATGCTTCGCAAATTCCCCAAAGGCTCATAAGTATATGTGATTTGATCTAGATTTAAGTTTAGAATGTTACAAAATTGCAATCAAAATACTCAGAAAGATTGAGGTGCACTAAGGGATGTAGAATTATGTCCACTATCTAAATACACAAGAAAATGCCTGCAGTGAAATTGAACTCATGAACTTCAAGTTGTTGGTCCAGCACTGTATCAACTAAGCCATTTTACTTTATATCATCATCATTATTTAACATCTGCTTTTCTTGAATAAGTCAAATGGAATTTGTTGTGGTAGATTTTCTACAGCTGGATGCCCTTCCTGTCACCAACCCATATCTGTTTCCAAGTAAGGTAATATTTCTTCATGGATAGACATGTTTTTCAGGGAAGACTGGAAACAAACAACATTGCTTATGTAACAGCATTGCTTCATGCAATGTCAAGACAAGGGTACGTACACACACACACACACACACACACACACACACACACACACACACACACACACACACACACACACACACACACATGTATGCATGCACAACAGACTTCTTTCAATTTCCATCTACCAAATCCGCTCACAAGGCTTTGGTTGCCCCAGGGTTGTAGTAGTTGGGAAGTGATATCAAATTCAAATGAGACAATTGTAACTTGATGTAATAAAAGGACTTGCTCACTCCATTCTCCTTGTTAATAATTGTAAAGAAGTCCATGTAGTCTACTAGTGTCAAATAATCTGATGGATGAATAACATCCTTCACTCTTTCACTACAACATGAAGTTCACCCTCTTCTCCATTCCGCATCATCTTTTTGTCTTCTACCAATACTGTCATAACCCTTGATACTTGCAATTACCTAAATGGGTACAACTCCAATGCACCTGTATTTTCCTTTCTATTCTCCCTTCTACTAAACCCCCATATCATCTGTGATACCATATTAAAACCTCAGACCAATTCTTCCTTTGCAGAATTATAACCTTCTGGAACTTTCTTCATACAAAACTTTGGACGAAAACATAACTATCTGCAAGCAACTTTAAAACTATGGCTAAATTTCTTTCTTCTCCTCCTTAAATTAAATACTTGAAAAGCAATATTTACTCAATGGCCTATTCCTCATTCTGAAAGAAAAACAAAATGGTCATATGACTCGGTAAATAACACAGACCTTGGAGTGAGAGGGGAAGTCACTAAGTCAATGAAAAAGTCATGAACAGCAACGAAAGAACTTTGACTAACAAACAACCAACTGATTGTTTAATCAACACATTAAACAAACGATTGATTAGTTAGTTGGTTGGATATTTAACCAATTGATTAACAATAAAGAAGTGGAATTGAACCGGTGTGTGTGTTATTATTTTTGGCATCTCTCCCAAGGCACAAAATCTTCAGCATTACTAATCATTCTTCTTTCTTGAAGACGATACTTCTTTTGAAACAGACTTTACACTTTCATATGCAGCATCTCTCTCTCCCTTTCTCTCTCTCCCTCTCTCTCTCTCCCTTTCTCTCTCTCTCTCTCTCTCTCTCTCTCTCTCTCTCTCTCTCTCTTTGACACACACACACACACACACACAGATTACATTCTTCTTGAATAATAAAGATGGGTTTGCCATTGACTTCTAAGTATTTTTTTAAGGGAAGTTAATCCCTGAAATAGATCATATTTGATTGCTGAAATTAATCAAATTTCTCACTTGTGAAGTTTCAATTAAATTTTTAAAGAAAAAAGCTTTCATTTATTAATTTATGAAAGCCAAAAGAAAAAATAAAAGTGGGGGTATCAAACATTCAGCTAGACAGAACTTGTACATATTCATTTCTTTAAATAACTATTGTTTGTGGTTACTTTTGCTTGGCCTAATCTGATGTGATTTTCTTTGGATAAGGTACAAAACCAGTTTTCTCTGAACAGGAATATAAGCAACAGAACTGACTCATGGTATTTATTTTACTGATTTTGGATGGAAAAAATGTGAAATAAAATCATGAAAGGACTTGATTTTAGAATTCAAGGAACCATTAACTAAATACCATTTCTTGTGCAAATTGAATTGTTTCAGTAGAAAACTATCACTGTTGTTTTATGGTGATGAATATTGACAGAATTGAACCCGGTGAACATAGTGAAGAGAGACAGGTGATAAAGAATGGTCACCTTCCACCAACAGGTGTGGGAATAAAAAACAGTGGTTCAGCATATAACTTAGCAGTTTGGCAGAAAGAAACCAATAGAATAAGTTCCAGGTTTAAGATGAAAAAATTAATAAGTATTGGGGTTGATTCATTTGCCTAAATTCTTCACAGCGGTGCCCCAGCATGACCGTAGTCTATCAACTGAAACAAGTAAAGATATAAAAGATATAGGTGGAGGTACTGATCCTGAATCTGCATCCATTTGTAGCAGTGCATTGCTTTTAATGTTAATGAATATTATTGATTACTGAAGGAAGGTGAGGTTGGCAGAAATAATTAAAATAATAAGCTAAATACTTAACTCATTGAGATTTTTCATCTATAAGCTGCAAGAGATGGCTTTACTTTTCTCGACTACTCTATTTATCCTTATCTCAGTTTGATAAAATAAGTACAAGAGTGGTTTTTACTAACCGGTAGTCATATACCTGAAGAAGCAAGTGTTTTCATATTATGAGGTAATATACATGTAATCAATGGATGCCTTACTTTTGAAACACAAGTTGCACTGATCTGTGATTGTGTATTCTTTATATATATATATATAAATATATATATATATATTGTAATGTTCCATGATGGTAAAATCAACAAAAAAAGTACTCTATCTGATGAAAGATAAATATTAGTTAATAAACACAATCTATGTTTTTATGTGCTACCAGTAGTTTCATGTGCTGTTTTTAACATGTCTGGCATCCTAGCACAATCACCAGATACTGCCCACATGGCTGAGGATAGTGTCTGATGATTGTACTAAGAAACCAGACATGTTAAAAAACACTGTTTGGCATGTTCTCAGCACACGAAACTAATAGTAGCACATAAAAACACATATTGTGTTTATTAAATAAAATTTATATCTCACCAGATGGAGTAATTTTTTTTGTTGATCTTACCATACACACACACACACTCTCACACACACACACCCTTCTCTCAG
This sequence comes from Octopus sinensis, assembly GCF_006345805.1. Taxonomy (NCBI): domain Eukaryota; kingdom Metazoa; phylum Mollusca; class Cephalopoda; order Octopoda; family Octopodidae; genus Octopus; species Octopus sinensis. The sequence continues at coordinate 28,121,056 of NC_043013.1, forward strand.
AAGATGACTCTCATAAATTAGATAAGAAATCAGTGTTGGCAGTAATAACCTGGAGATGTAGAAAGAATGTTCTAAAGGAAAGCAGAGGATGAGTTGAGTATTTCAGTTATGGAAGAGCTATTTGCTTTCAAGTATGAATATTTAATCAATTAGAATAAACAAAATACTTGCAGTTTAGCTATTTTGTTTATTTGTGTTGATATTTTTTTTTTGCTTGTTTACTTGTCCTAAAAATTAAAATATTTAATTCATCATTAGCAATGGAAGCAATATTAGTTCATTAACAACAAATTTTGCCTGTCATTTGTAAAACCAGTGATTTGTCAGTCACTGTTTTTTTTTTTTATATCAGTGGAAGCTAAGTTTGTTTCAGCATGTGATTCATAATGAATACCTGCTACTGATGATGTGCAAAGACACAGAAATCCAGATTCAGCAATCTCACCACCAATGCTGGATGCTTTTCATTTGGTACAGATACATTTCTGTGCTTTTTAGCACTACAGATCTATATGAGAGCTTTCACAGGACAAATACTGCAGTGTTGTGACTTTCTACAATATATCCATGTTAAGTAAGATTTACCAAAGTGTTATTCCAAAATATTTAACCTTTAGCATGCTGAAGGCAAATCATGTTGCCATTTGAATTTTCTCTCCTGTGACTGCAAGTGCATTGTGTTGCATTGAGAGGGGAGAAAACTCATACAGTGACATGATTTGCCTTCAGCATGCTAAAGGTTAATATTTTATCAAGTTTTATTATTTCTTTCCCTGTTCATTTGAGAAATTCAAATACAATTTTCCTTTTTGATGAGACACAAACCCAATTTCTGTAAGGTACTGATCACTATAAAGTGGATTAAACTAATTCAAATATATTATTTGTAGTTATATAATTGATCATCATCAAGCCAAATAATATCTGAACTCAGAAGAGACAGCTAATCTAACAGATCTACCATTGAAAGCATCTTGTTTAGAGAATTACTTATGGCTAGTTCCACTCTCTCTGCTTCACAACAAACTTGGATACTTAAATACAAGGAATAAATTAAGACCAAATGTTCAAACTATTTAATTGTAACTTTTCTCCGCAAAGTTTTCAACTATTAAACTGAAATTGTAGCTTTCACATTAATCTTTTGTTTTTCTTGGTATAGTGTTTCTATTTTATTTGGGGTTTTTTTCAAAGAAACATAGATTTTAAAAGTTAACTTCTACAAAAAGTACTTTTAACAAAAGCCTTTGAGAAAAAGTGGAACAAAATGGAAAAGTATACAATGAAAATCATGACACCAAACTTGGCTCATTTGAATATCAAGTTCATTATCTCCTGTTTCTAAGTTCAATTCTTGTTAGGGTCAACACATTTGATCAATGGAATGGATGCTAAATAGTAAGGGCAAAGGAAATACCTGGAAGGACTGGAACTCAGAATGCAAACATGCACACACATTTTAAAGAAAAGGAGAGAGACAGACAGACAGACAGACAGACAGACAGACAGAGACTTAGTTGATGTTGTGTGGCAATAGGAGAAAGATATCCTTCTGAAGTGTGGGACCCAGTTTAACACAGATGATATCTGCATTAGATCTTGTATTCATTCATAATAAATGAACCTAGATAAATGCAATTAAGAAAGTAAACTTTCAGGATATATTCTGAAATACCTGTCATAGATCTGGATCAACCCTATTGTTACCATAATTCTGTTGAAATATATGGCTTCTTTTTCCAATTAATTTTGAAATAAAAGAAATTAGTAATATAACTATCAATATTAATCTGGGATTTAGAATATAAATTAACATGAAATTTTGATGGAAGGTTTTAAATTGGATCAATTTATCACAGAACTAGGGGTGGTCTTAGACAGGATTGGTATCAAAGAGTTGCAGACTTGTTGGCTGGTTTTTATTTATCTATTTGACTACTAATTTATCAATTTATCCATTTTATTTCTGAAAGAAGTACAAATAACAAACCAGGATTGGCTCAGGTGATTGTCGATTCTTCACTACACAACTGAAGGGGCTTGATAAAATACTTTATTACGGAAAGTTCTGAGAGGAAGATGGAAATTTGGAGAACATGGTAAGGCACGAGATAAATCCCTTACAAGAACAACTTTTCTGTTTTTGACTGTTAATAAAATAGAAGTCATGTATTCTGTTCAATACCATTTGCTGACTCTACCGATTCTCTACATATTGTGCCAATGTAGCAAATGACAATTTGATTAAAACAGAACTCTAAAACAGAAATCTAAAAGAAATGTGAAAAGAAAGACAGAAAGAAAGAAAAATATTGAAGTAAAGCAATTTCTGAGTATTACTTAATAGAAAAAGGTCAAATTTAAATGGTTTATCAGAAGTCAGCTCAAGTAAATAACTTACGCACAAAAATATTTGATTTTTCAATTGGCTGCAAATGATTCACAAAATTACTTTGTATTGACATTGTGTGTATGCGTGTATGAGTCTTTATGTGTGTGTGTGTTTGAGTGTGTGTGTGAAATCTCACTGCACATCTGTCGGTGTATATGCTTGCATATCATTGTGAATATGAATTTAGGTGTGTGTGTGTGTGTGTGTGTGTGATAACACCAGCATATATAACTGTCTCTGTGTGTAAGTATACATCATGAATGATGCATCTGTGTATGAGTGTAAGAGATTATGTGTAGGTGTATGCTTCAAGGAAAAATGTATATCGTAATAATAATAATAATAAGCAAAAATAAATGAAATAAAATAAAACGAGACATAGAAATACACAAGTAATATAGTTGAAGCTATTAATCTTAGCAGAGGCTGTCATGTTACTATTTTATCACAATAAACTTAACCAAGGCAAATCTGGAATGTAAAATAACTACTTGAAACTCTTTATAGAGAGAATTTCTATAAAATCACCATCTATTTACATTACTCAAGTTTTTCTCCTAACCTTATTCAACTGAATTTGTCAATGCAAACTACCATTAATATCTTCAAATTCTTCTGTTGAACATTATTTAGTAGTTAGATCACTTTAACTCTTTAGCATTTAAACTGTCCAAATCCAGCCAAAACTTTCTACCTTGTTTCATGTTTCATATTCAAACAGGTCAGACCCAGCCTCTCACACCTACATAACAATGTCATTGTAAAAACAGACAATCACATCATTAAAATCTTGAAGTTACAAGATAATAATGCATGCTTCATTCAAAGCAAAGTGATAAATAGGAACATTACATTTGGCAGAGTAATCTGAATGCTGGAGGGTTAAGGCAAAGAATGGTCAAATTGCTTAAGAAACGTGCTTCACAACCAGATCTTGGGTTTGGCTTCACAGCATGACATCTTGGACAAATGTCATTTCTATAATTTTGAGTTGGCTAATATCTTGTAATGGAAATTGTAAGGAAGCCTCTATCAAGTGGACAGTACTTGTAATTCAAAAGGTATTGTCTTGAGAAACAGTGTTATGCAGATCCAGCCTGAATATCATATTAAGAGTACACATGTCTGTGGAATATTCAGCCACCCATGCATTAATTCAGGAAGAGATAATTTGACTGAATGAACTGCGAATCCTCACATTGCATGATGGAGATCCGTCACCAAATCATTTTTATTTCATTTTAGTTTGTCTTCCATTTGAGATATTTTGATAAAAATCTATAAAGTCATTCTCAGAAATTATTGTACTTCCAATTTTTTTTTCTCTTTTTGTAATCAAATACTGAACTGCTAGACTAGTACAGGTTCACAAATTTGTAGTGAATGGGTATAGTGAATTGTTATTGAGTTGAATATAAATCTATTTAATGTTTGGATAAACCCAGTCTGTTCCATTTGAGTGAGTTAAGTAAACAGAGGTAGATTATTAAATAAAATGCCAATTTAAACTTTCGACTTGTGGCCATCATCTTTATTCTGGAGGGTCTGTTGTTGTGAGCTTTAAAACATGTGTTCTACATTCTGGATATAACAGAGAGCTTGTTGAAGGAAGTGGGTATTGTGTTGAATGCTTATATAACTATATACAAGCAACTTCATTGACTATTTATTACTGCATTCTATGAGTAGTTAGTACCCCATAAAACAAAAGCTGTCCTCATTGCAACAGTAAGTATGAGAATAGTCAAAAAACTAAAGACAAACAACAAGAACTTGTGAATACAATCTTAACATTCCTGGGAATTGTAGACTGCAAAAGAAAGATATTTTTCTTTAGAGTATTTAAAATTTTTACTTTGAGATCTGGAAAATGAAAATAATCTATTACGTCTTAAAAGAAACGAGATAAGATGATAAAGACACGCTACAGGTGCAATGTGAATGAAAAGAGAATAAGTTCAACAGAAGTGAAGACGTTGATGACAGTTTGAAAGAAGTGTTCGTCTGGTTAATCAATATTGTACAATATATTACAATGTAAAACCAATATCTGCAAAGACAAACTGCAGAATGTGGTATTTTACTAAGAAACACTATGTCGTCCTTATTAATTAGGTCGGTCTCAACAAGTATTAATTAGCAATGTGTGTTATTTGGAGATGAATGAGAAATAATCAAATAACATCAATGGATAAACATTAGCCAATCAATCTGATGTAGATATAAAGAACTAAATAAACCTGGATATGAAATAACGCATATTGACCAATGAACTAATCAATTAAAGAGATGAAGAATATGTCCAAATATAAAGATTTTTAGATAAAAACAAAAGCAACTATACAGAGCATAAAGGTAATAATTATCTTTTTATTAGCCAGAGTTCTGAGATGGTAGGTGATGTAAATTGAAGTGGATCCGCAAACAAGAGTTTGTCAATAAGTTAAACTGGTGTGAGGAACAAAAATTCTAATTGCCTTCATTAGATTAATTATTGCTAACAATTACCAATTTCCTTGGATTTTAGACATTACCCTTGTAATCAAACACCTACTGCAACCTTCATTAACTGCCAAAATAAGTGAAATAAACAATGAACAATATAAGTTTTCAACTACCTTCTCTTTCATTAGAAAGTAGAGCATACAAAAAAAACTAAGAAATTAATATATATATAATTACAAAAACTGGTGATGGTGCCACATAAACGGCACCTATGCTGCTGCCACATACTAAGCACCCAATACATTCTGTAAAGTTGTTGGCATTAGCAAGGGCATCCAGTCATAGAAATCATGCCAAAATTGACAACTGGGGCCTGGTACAGCCCTCCATCTTGTCAGCTCCTCTCAAACTGTCTAACCCATGCCAGCATGGAAAACAGATGTTAAATAATGATGATGATGATGACATATTTAAACAAGGACATTAATCAAGGTTGATGACCTTAATTTGATATTGTACTTTAAAACAAAGTTAAACACAATGTAAAAGATAAAAAACCAATGATCTTATCTGATTTTAGCCCAAGACAATTTGAAAGATGGTTGTAAGTCAATTACATCTATGTGTGTACTTGTCAGGTACTTTATACTTAGTGGTTTGGCAAGAGAGCCTGACAGAATAAGTAACTCATCATCATCATCATCATCGTCTAACGTCCGTTTTCCATGCTAGCATGGGTTGGACGGTTCAACTGGGGTCTGGAAGCCAGGAGGCTGCGCCAGGCCCAGTCTGATCTGGCAGTGTTTCTACAGCTGGATGCCCTTCCTAACGCCAACCACTCCGAGAGTGTAGTGGGTGCTTTTTATGTGCCACCTGCACAGGTGCCAGACGAGGCTGGCAACGGCCACAATCGGATGGTGCTTTTTACGTGCCACCGGCACGGAGGCCAGCTTAACAAAAGAAAAAAAAGCACTGGAGTCAATTTGTTAGGCTAAACCCTTCAAGGGGACACAGTCCCATGACTGAAATAAGTTAAAGACATACAGATGTTTATCTTTCTACATACAGGTGCTCCTTAACTTTATGAGTTAATTCATTTCCAATTATCACTCATTAAATTGAGAACTTGTTAACTGAGTGTAATGGCACTAGGCAAAAAAAATTTGAAATTGCTAATTCCTTAGCAGAAACTGATTTTTGGCTTAGCTGGCAAACATATTCATTTTCTTAGATGCTGTTTTTGGACAACACTGAGTTTCATGCAAATTTTTTTTTAATTACACTAATTTTTTTTGTTTTTGTTTTAAATTTTTCCCACACAGAATTCTCATGGATATATCAACTCATAAATCAAAAACTTAGAAAGCAAGAACTGCAGCAGTTACTTGCAAGTAAGTATGACCAGGTATCATGTATCCAGCTTTTGTTAACTGTTTTAAGTGTCCATATCGTCACCTCTCTCAGCTTTCCTGCCCTTGAGTCAGTGAAGTAACCAGAATATGGCAGCTGAAAGGAAGGAGGAGAAAGTGTGCACAGATACTAGACTGGTATTCGTTTTTTAGGTCAATTAAGTGAAGGAATGTGGAATGAAGGGCCTTGTCGAGAAATCAAACACATGACTCTAACATGTTCAGTCTAGGAGTCAAACACATGACTCTAACATGTTCAGTCTAGGAGTCAAACACATGACTCTAACATGTTCAGCTCAGGAATGAAACACATGACTCTAACATGTTCAGCTCAGGAATCAAACACATGACTCCTCTGCCCTAACATCATGCACCCAACACTGTTACTGCTAATCCACACACCTTCACAAAGGACTACCAACACGTCTGTATATACATGCACACATATAGATATATACACAAGCATAAATTCACACACACACACACACACACACACATATGTACTCATGCACATGTTATGTATGTGTGTGTATGCATGTTTTATTGCTTTCAATCATTAGGTTACAGCCATGCTGTGGCACCATTTTGAAGAGTTTTGTCAAACAAATCAATCCTGGCATTTATTATTTTTTTAGTGTGATACTTATTCTATCAATCTCTTTTGCAAAAACTGCTAGGTCACAAGGACATAAACAAACCAACACCATTCGTTGAGTCAGGGATAGTGGGGCAACACACACGCACACGCACAGAAACACACGTGGCTGGCAAGTAAACTTCTAAGCTATATAGCCACATTTGCACCTATATCTATATATGTATGTATACCATCTGCGTCATGTTTTCTAAGAAATCATTTATTTATTATTTCAGTGTTGTACTTGGTTTTAACGAGGGATTCGAGCAGAGGTCAAATGCTGAAACAGAGACAACTGCATCATGGGAGGAGTTCTGTTAGCTATTTAAAACACACACACACACACACACACACATGTTGCTCTATTCGTGCTATATTTAAGTGGTGTATATGATAGCTATTTAAAACACACACATGCTATTATATTCATGTTGTATTTAAATAATGGTTATCCTAAATGACGCTTACCACGAATAGTGCAAGTGTTTCCAATATTTATTTTATTTACTCTTTTATTTGTTTCAGTCATTTGACTGTGGCCATGCTGGAGCACCGCATTTAGTCCGACAAACTGACCCCAGAACTTATTCTTTGTAAGCATAGTACTTATTCTGTCGGTCCATTTTGCTGAACTGCTAAGTTACTGGGATGTAGACACATCAACATCGGTTGTCAAGCGATGTTGGGGGTACTAACACAGACATATACATATATATATAAATATGATGGGCTTCTTTCAGTTTCCGCCTACCAAACCCACTCACAAAGCTTTGGTCAGCCCGAGGCTAAAGTAGAAGACACTTGCCCAAGGTGCCACACAGTGGGACTGAACCCAGAACCATATGGCTGGGAAGCAAGCTATTTACCACACAGCCACTTCTCTGAATGTAAATTTAGAGCTGTGAGAGACACCAAATGAAACAATAACAGCTTTTTATTGCTTTGCCTTTCCCTTCGATAACACTGGTGGCGTGGAGAGGAGAGGCCGGTATGCATGGGCGACGGCTGGTCTTCCATAAACAACCTTGCCCAGACCTGTGCCACGGAGGGTAACTGTCTAGGTGCAATCCCATGGTCATTCATGATCGAAGGGGGTCTCAGCAATTTTAAAATTGCCCTTTGGTTACTATTTTTACAACCACTACTACCACCACTGCAACTGCTACCACCACTGCTATCACCTCCTCTACCACTACCACCATTGCAATTGCCACCACGATCACCACCACTACAGTGGTGTCATTATTACTGTCATCATTGTTGTCATCAGTCAGACCAATAAAAATTACCAAAGCCATTGAGGAAACCTCAACTTTACATGGGTCACTCAACTTGCTAGAAACAGTAGCCAAATCTCACTCAAATCTCACCACCCAACCATCTTAAAATAAAATAAAGAAGGACACATTAGATAATGTAATCCTAGATAAACCTAAAATAAAAACAGCAAATAAAAAAAAGCAGTAACAAAATAGAAATAAAAAGGCAGCAATCCTGGCTAGATTGCCTTTGATCATAAATTTACTGGATCAAGTGAGAGGAGGGCAGGGCCAACCTGGAGCAATAATTTTTCTCATCACCTTTGCCAGCATCATCGACATCATCACTAACATCATTATCATATTCTTTAATTCAATTGCCCATGTCTTTCCTCAACATTTCTACCAGTCTTTTCTCTCTTTTTTTCTATCAAATTTCCATCCATTTACCAAAAATTAAAGCTAAAACATTAAGGCTTTAACGAAAGGGCTCTGCTATCACATGTGAATTTTTTTTTCTTTTAATAATATTTAGTTTCACAGTTCATAGATTAACTGTAAGATTTCATTTCCCCAGATTTTTTTTTCTTTTTAGATATTTTTTTTGCTTCTTTCTTTCTCTCTCTCTTTATTTTATTTGTCTGTTTATTATTATTATTATTATTATTTATTTATTTATTTATTTGTTCATTTATAGTTTTTGTAATATCTGCTGGTGCCAAGATTTTCATTTATAGAGAACCTTACCATTATTCAGAATTCTCGTTGCTTGCTACACTTGTAATTAGTACTATTACTGCCCCCCCACCTCCATCATCACCACCAACATCATTACAACCATCATCATCATCATTATTATTATTTACTATTATCATTATTATTACTCTTATTACTATTATCATTATTATTATTATTATTATTATTATTATTATTCCTTAGTTATTATCATAGGCTATGCTAGCCCCATTAATTATTTTTCATCTGTATGTTCCAGAAAGTCATTATATTTCTCAAACATACTCTCAAAATGGACAAATGGCATCAACCCCCACTCTCTCTTTCTCCATCTCTCTCTCTCTAACCCACCATGTTGCAATACTTTCTATAGCCATTCCACTTTCTTGCTGATGGCAAAATTTATTAGCACATTTGCAGTTATGATTAAGATATTCGAGAAGAAATCCAAACCTATTATTACTATTATTATTATTACTATCATCATTATCATCACCATTATTATTATTATTATATTATTATTATTATTATTATTATTATTATTCCTTAGTTATTATCATAGGCTATGCTAGCCCCATTAATTATTTTTCATCTGTATGTTCCAGAAAGTCATTATATTTCTCAAACATACTCTCAAAATGGACAAATGGCATCAACCCCCACTCTCTCTTTCTCCATCTCTCTCTCTCTAACCCACCATGTTGCAATACTTTCTATAGCCATTCCACTTTCTTGCTGATGGCAAAATTTATTAGCACATTTGCAGTTATGATTAAGATATTCGAGAAGAAATCCAAACCTATTATTACTATTATTATTATTACTATCATCATTATCATCACCATTATTATTATTATTATTATTATTATTATTATTATTATTAAAAGAAGCAGTTATGATTATTCCTTTCCATTTCATATTACCATCTTGAATACAAAAAAAAAAGGAAAGAAAAGAAAGGCTCTTTGGCTCCTTTACCTGATCATGCAGTACCTGGATAAAATTTATAATCTTCTTAATAGTATGTTGTTGTTGTTTAGCTCCAGGTTATCCCCTGAGCAAAAACACCCCTATAATCAAAGGTATTCCAGTCATGACCATCCCACTTCTCAATATCTTGAGAATTGCACAAATATGATCAGATTATCCAATATAGCTCTTGTTTTGTTTTTTTTGAAGAAAATACAATATGGTCTGAGGGAGAATTAGCTCTTATTTCTAGCAGTTTAACCCTTTCATTACTGTATTTATTTTGTGATGCTCTGTGTTTCTTTCAATTACTTTAAATATAACAAAGAATTTAGTAAAATAACTTAGTTTTCATTAAGCTGGTGTTAGGAACATAAATTGTGACTAAGGTTTGGTGGAAGATTTTAATTCAAAACTTATGAAAACAAGACATTTGTACTCAGAGCCAGAGCCGGTTTCAGCCGGGTTGGTAACGAAAGGGTTAAGATAAGTACCAGACATTAATGAGGTCAACTCAACTGCAATTGTATCCTTGCAACTTTCTGGCTTTGCATCAATAAAGGAAATTATTATAATTGGATGCAATACCAGGCACTCATGGCTTCTGATCTTAACTGATTGGAAGTGTTATCATGTACATTATTTTGTCTTGGTATAAAAATTTGGGCTACAGAAAATATTCTTAGTACCATAGATTTGCTTGTCAGTTGCTTGACCTTAACCATTTGAGCATGTCCCTTGGTGGCTGACAATATGTGCATCTCTGACCATGAGCAGAAGTAGTGGGGGGAGCATCATAGCCATATGTGTTGAGAGGAATTCTTTGGGGTTTGAATAATTCACCTCTGAAAACATAGATGTTTTGTTCATCGTCCTTTTGAGCAGGATGAGCAACTCAACCTGAAGAAAATTCTAACTGGGCCCCACCTGCAAAGTCATGTGCTGTTTATTTTGATATGAGACCACCGTGTTGTGCACATATGGTTTTGATGCATGTGCCTAGTATAACCTTAGACAGATAGTCATGATGGGTATACTGGGCTTCGTATATTTTACCCCAGTATCACTTTGATAGCATGTGCTGCTCTCTCACTCAATAATGATGATAATAATAATAATAATAATAATAATAATAATAATAATAATAATAATAATAATAATAATAATAATAATAATAATAATAATAATAATAATAATAACGATATTACCATTATCAATCATCAATTATTATTATTATTATTATTATTATTATTATTATATTATTATTATAGTGTGTGTGTATGAGAGAGAGAGAGAGAAAGAGAGAGATATATATGTGGTACGCTGGCAGAAGTGTTAGCATGCCAGACAAGATGCATAACATCATATCATTCATCTTTATGCTCTGGGTTCAAATTCTGCTGAGATCAGCTTTGCCTTTTTCCTTTTGGGAGTCAGAGAAGTAAGTACAAGTGAGCATTGGGATCAATGCAATAGACTTGACCCTTCCCCTAAAAATTTCACGATTTGTGCCTATCATAGAAAAAGACTATTATTGTAGCATTTCTTCCAGTGTTATATTCTGAGTTCAAATACCACTGGAGCCAACTCTGCTCCTCATCCTTTAAGGGTCAATGAAATAAGTACCATTTGGATGCCTGGGTTGATGTTATTGGTCAACCCTCTCCCTCCAGACTTTATGCCAATAATATAAAGAATTATTGTTATTATTATTGTTTTACTTTTTAGATCACTTGGTTTGTTCTGGTTGATTCTGTGAGAGCAGACAGCAGCCTGCAGTCAGAGGTCTCACAGGGTCTCTTTCTGCACATTATAAGCTTTCATACTTGGTTGTTAATTATCGTGGGAGACATTCAACACCAAAGTACCAATCCCAAAATCCTAGCTGTCCCCAGCAGTGCAGTTTTGGGGGCTTGCTCTGCTCTCATGTCAATTCTCTGAAGTATTTCTCGAACTTAATTGTTAGTGCTCCAAACGCCCCTACAACTACTGACAGACACTCTCCTCATAGTCAACATTCTTGCAATTTTGTCTTTTAGCAGTCTATATCATCATTATTATTATTATTATTATTATTAAGCATGGGTCCTGCCAATACATATTTTACTTGAGCTCCTGTTATTGGATTATATTATGTTCATTTATTTTTCAAAAGCTCGTTGGTTGTGTATGTGTTGTATCTTACAGGATCATTACAAAAAGAGGAATGAAACCTGCTTTCAATACTTTTTCTGGTTTATTTAGATAAAAATGAAAAGAATTTTTAATATGTTTTGTATTGGGGTAGCAGAAAGAGGTGTTCGACACAGTGGTGGCAACACCAAAATAAACAAATACACTCAACTCCATGTAAAGCAAAAAATATTAGCATGTAACTTCACACAGTGAGCACAATTGTTACAAGGGAGATAATCAATTCTCCATAATATTTGGTGGGATTAGAAATTTGAATTTAAAATTAAGGAATTATAAGGAAAAAGATGCATAGAATTCACATATTTTCTATTGTATTTATTTATTATCAAAAGACATTCAAAGAGAGAGTATTGGTGAAGACCCAAGAAGTTAATTAGAATCACCTGAAACTAACCAATCCATCACAAGATTCAGTTCTTGTTGTGGTGTGTTGGACTCTGTGCTTCAATGATATGGAGAAACAAGCTAGTGGTGCACATGCTCCTAGTAGGGCCTCCTATGTTGGACAGGTCAAAGGACAGAAGTCAGACTATGAACCATCTCTTTCCAGAGGTCAAAGTGGGTTTGCATAGGGCCAACATCCCTACCCAGAAAAATGCAAAATTCCAGAAGCATCAATGACAATTCAAAGCCTACAAAACCTAGGAGAGAAAGACCTTCCCTCAGGGAAAGGCAGAGCTGAAAAAGCAGGGATCTAATTGGAGAGAAGCAGAAAAAAACAACAACCCAGAATCGAGAACAGCAAAGACTGGAAGGCTTAAGTAAAATAGCCTATGCAGAAGTCATGGGTACCGTATGTCACATCCAACCCCAAAAATGCTTATGGGCACCAAGTTACAATATAAGTAAAAGCATATGAACAGAGAAAAGAAGAGCAAAGAATATGTGGAGGAACCCATCTCCATGATACTAAATTGAAGTTCACAACAGTTCTTTACAAAAACAAATGAAGATAAGATAGCGCTATCAAATGAACTGAAAGTAATGGAAGGAAGATAGGTTCTGATTCCATGGAAGACCCAAAATATAGACTACTAATGATAACCACACTAGTAGTCTATGAACAACTAATGTGCGACAGTTGGTGGTTTCTTGTTTTGTCTGACATCAAAAATATGTGTGAGCATCTTCAGGAATAGAAATTGCAAAATGTGGCAGGAGGCTTATATTATAAGGTGTTACACCCTACTCTAGCTGGTGGGTTCCCACCTACATGTGGGTAGATTACACTCATTGTTCCTTCTTGTTTTTTTTTTTTGTCTGCTTGATTGTTTTTTGCAATTATACCATTTTTATCAAATCCAATTGCCTCCTGTGTAACATCTGACACTCCCCTTATCTGTATATGCCTTTGTTTGTCAATTCCTACATGTTAGTAACGTGTATGTCTGTTTTCTTTTCTATTGTATGTATGACTGGGCCCTTATTGCCAAACAAAGAAATAATTATTATTTTTATTGTTGTTGTTTTAATGCATTGTCTCCTCCCGCCCCACCCCACCCCTTATCATTCCCCTTTCAGCTCATAATGAAAACACATCACTTGCTATTCATTTTTTTTTTTTTGTCATGCACAGTACAGTACATTATTACATAAAGACACAGGTTGGGAGGGGTTACGACCAGAATATTTCAGACTGTGTATGTAATAAACAAATAAAAACAAAACAGAAACAAACACAAAACTATCAACAGTAAAACAGCCAACAGAATAATGTCTTTTGATCTTGTTATCAATGAGACAATGCTTTATGATGGATGTGAGCAGTGCCACGAAGAACAAGCAATCTTTTGTATTCCATGATATTTGAGATTACCAGATTTCTTGTTTTCGACATACTAGTGATCACTACTTCCTTTTTTTAGTAACCCATATGCACCAATTACTACCAAATTGGTACCATTTTCATCTATTTCCATATCTTCATGCTTGGTTAATTCTGTGCAAAAACCCTTCGAATAAGAAGACATTGTTGTCTGAATGTGACAATGCCTCTTCATAAAACCTCATCATCATCATCTTTATTATTACTGTTGTTGTTGTTATCATTATTATTATTATTATTATTATTATTATTATTATTATTATTATTATTATTATTATTTTTATAGAGACAGCAAACTGGCAGAATCATTAGCATGCTGGGTAAAATGCTTAGTAGTATTTCATCCATCATTATGTTCTGAGCTCAAATTCTACCAAGGTTGACTTTGCCTCTCATCCTTTCAGGGTCAATAAAATAGGTGCCACCTGAGTACTGGGGTCGATGTAATCGACTTAGCCCCATCTCTAAAATTGGTGGTCTTGTGCCAAAATTTGAACCCGTTATGTGAACCAACACATGATTCATCATCATTACTGACAAGGGAGCAAACATTCAGAACTACAATCATGACCAGAATTAAAAAAAAAAAAATTATGTAATTGCTCAAATTTGCAGATCAATACAACCCATCCAATCAAACAGTGACAAAGCAAATATCTCAGATAGTAAAAAAAAAATTATTAATAATAATAAATGTACAAATCATTCTTTTACTATTTTTCAATCATCATTTTGTAATAATTGAAAGATCAAAAGGATTTTTAAAAGAAGAAACGAATTTAAGAGATAAAAGAAAAAAAGAAAATCTCATACTGGCTATTTTTATGAAAAGAATTGGGTCATCGCTAGAATTATTATAAATTGCTTAAGTGACAACTGACAAATGAAATGATTTCAAATAACATGAGCTCAGACTGAACACAGTATTAGATTATACTTATTAAATTAACCAATCCTTAATTTAAGATGTAGATATCTTATAGCTATGTAACTAAATATTTGATAAATGCTCCACACCAAAGAGAATTCTGCATATTAACAAATTACTTTAATGTACAGTGTCACCACTGAATTGCAGCTGGTCAGGTTGAATAGGGTATCATCTGATCATTCATTGGTTGATGAGTAAGATAGTAGTACACTATCAGATTGTCATCAGTGCTTGCGCTGTGTCTACGACCAAGATAGTAATCTCTCAGAGCACTGAGACACTCTCCTGCCTTCCTCTGTCAGTAAATAGGTATTTCAAGGTTCAAGGATAAGTGTTCAGCTACACAAAATGAATAATGAAAAAATCACT
Source organism: Octopus sinensis (assembly GCF_006345805.1). NCBI lineage: Eukaryota > Metazoa > Mollusca > Cephalopoda > Octopoda > Octopodidae > Octopus > Octopus sinensis. The sequence continues at coordinate 28,136,223 of NC_043013.1, forward strand.
GAATATTTGATAAAGTGATTCATTAGCTTGCAGTGCTGAGTTCAATTTACACCATAATAACTCTGGAGATGAAAAGGGCTTTGCTGATTATTAACACCAACACTGACAAATCTACAGAATCTGGAAATTAGACAATAATTACAAGAATTTTAAAGCTCATCAGAAACCCCACAAAAGCAGCATTTCACAGTCCCATCATCCTGTTATGTGCATACACAGACATTCTAGAAAATTTTACCTTTGTTATCCTCAAACCATGCATTCCACTTTCCGACTGACAATGTGGAATTTAGCACCTGGCACTGTTGTGTGGTTTTTACATGTCGACCACATTATTGCTAATGACAAGGTGTGTGTATTGTGTATTGTGTGTGTGTGTGTGTGTGTGTGTGTGTGGTGTGTGTGTGGTGTGTGTGTGTGTGTGTGTGCATGCATGTGTTGTGTGTGTGTATGTAGTCAAAATATGTTATTACAACCACCTCAAAGGTATGTTGATGGTATTATTTAATGGTTCAAATACATTTCATGAACTTTCATACAGGCCTGGCTGAGTGATAAGAAGTTTGCTTCCCAACCACATGGTTCTGGGTTCAGTCCCACTGCATGGCACCTTGGGCAAATGTCTTCTGTTATAGCCTCAAGATGACCAAAGCCTTGTAAGTGAATTTGGAAGACAGAAACTGAAAGAAGCCTGTTGCGTGTGTGTGTGTCTTTGTGTTTGTCCCACCATCACCACTTGACAACTGGTTTTGGTTTGTTTACATCCCTGGAACTTAGCAGTTCAGCGAAAAAGCCCAATAGAGTAAGTACAAACTTAAAATAATGCATGATTAATCCAAAACAATGTGAATAAATAAGCATTACATATGATAGAATAAGAGAGATGGATAGATGGATAGATGACACAGATAGATAAGCATGTGCATGTGATATGGTACTGTCTTCTTGCTTTGCTTTTAATTCATGTGATAGTCACAAACAAGCATCACTTTCATGCAAGGGATTTCCATTTCTAATCTTCCATAAAAACATATCAAGTCATGTTTGGAAAGTATACCTTGTTTGGAAACACGGGAGGGTTGATGACAGGAAGAGCATCTGGCTGTAGAATATCTGCCTCGACAAATTCCATCCAACCCATGCAAGCATGGAATGGTGGATGTTAAAATAATGATGATGATGATGATTATGGAATATTGTGAGAGTATTGATATCAGGGAGTTGCTACTTCAGTATTAATATCAGTCATTGACCTTAAGCAGGTCACTGAGATTTCACATAGAAAGTCTATAATAGTATTTGAAATGTAACAGATATTGTCAATTTAGATTTTTCAAGAAATGTGTTGCTTGGTGCGTGCGCACACACACACACACACACACAAAACTCTTTTGAATTTTGAACATCTCCCAATAACATGGAGATACCTTTGAGATTGCTGAAATTACATGTTATGACCATGTGCGCGCGCGCACACACACACACACACACACACACACACACACACACACACACACACACACACACACACACACACACACACACCACACACACACACACACTTTCTCACTGGCAATAATGTGCTTCACTTGTTCAAAAAAATAAAACTGCACAACCGCATTAGGTGCTAAATTAATCAATATTTCCACTCAGAGAGTAGCCATTTTGAAATGTCATTAAAAAAAAAAGTTCTCTGAAAGATGGGGGTTTTTTTATGAGAAAAAAATTTCCCCCCATTTTTTTGGCATATTTTGAATCTCTGATGTTTAAAGCATAAAAATCCAATGACATTTTTTGTTTAAAAAAAAAAGTATAATAAAAACAAAGAGAAAGGTGCATGGTCCAGAACTCCACCCTACATATAACCATTGTTATACTGTTCTCACAAAAAAATAATACGTGGCGTTTTCAACAATGAAAGACACCCACCCACAACTTATACCATTCCAAGTGCCATCAGTGTCAGCAATGCTATTGCGTTCATTCTCCACTACCGACTGATAAACAAAATATTAAACGCCTCCTTAAAAAAATAACACAAAAGGTTGACTGTCAAACCCTCTCCTTAGGTCACCAAGCCTATATATAGAGTATAATAACAACATATCTAGAATCTGTAATTTCCTTAATTGAAAAGTACTGAAAGAATTCATCCTCTTAGTCACTCTTTTTAACTTGTATCATCTATATGACCTTTCTATGTCCTCAAAAATTAAATAAATAAAATATAAAAAAATGAAACAAAAAAGCCATACACGCAGAACCTTATATATATACATGACTTCATAGTTGCCTTCTTTCACTATTCATCAGGCAGGAGACACTGCTGCACAACTGTTTCAACATTAGAAACCAGATTCTAATCAAATAGGCTACCAGAAACACCTATGAAATTCACCATCTCCTTTCTTACCAGCAACACCAAAGGAGATTAAATACAGCTAAACATATCACATAAACACTAAAAACAAAAACACTAGGAATCAACAGTGAAGGTGCATGGCTCAGTGGTTAGAGCATCAGGCTCACAATCACGAGGCAGTGAGTTCAATTCGCGGACTAGGCTCTGTGTTGTGTTCTTGAGCAAGACACTTTATTTCATGTCACTCCAGTTCACTCAGCTGTAGAAATGGGTTGCAATGTCACTGGTGCCAAGCTATATCAACCTTTGCCATTCCCTTGGATAACATTAGTGGTGTGGAGTGGGGAGAGGGACTGATATGCATGTGTGACTGTTGGTCTTCGATAAACAACCTTGCCCAGATTTGTGCATTGGAGGGGAACTTTCTAGGTGCAATCCCATGGCCATTCATGGCCAAAGGAAGGCGATCTTTACCCTTTTAGTAATTAACAACAACACTACACTATCCACACCACACATACTAGACATATAAAGAAAGTATAACAAAGCCCAATTACTAGTAAAAGTATTAATATACACCACATGTGGCCAAAACAAAGAAACAACAATAATATATAGTATAAACATATATTAAAATATCAAAGACTTCCATATTTTCTGGTATACAAATCAAATTTTTCAGGCCAAAATTTACAGTAAAAAAAAGGTAGATTGATTTATACACCAAGAAGACTTTGGAGGAAAAAAGTTGTAGGATTTGGAAAGATAGTGACACTGTTTGAATGTTTACACTATAAAGTATGTTGTCTTGTATACCAATCCTGCTTTTTGCTCAACTTTTCCTCAACAAAATACAACAAATTATAGAAAATAGTGAAACTTCACCTCATCTCATTGTTGCACGCAGGTTGCATCTGCCATGAAACAAAAGTACTCAAAATGAAACCAAATTTGAGCATCCAAGGGCAAAATGAATCCCCAAAGTCATTGAAATTGTATGTTCAGTCACCCACTAGAACACTACAACACCATATTGAAACACACTGTTCTCTTTGTTCAATCAGTATTATTGATCGGAATACACAACAGCAACAATAACACAAAGCCAGATAGTCTTGTAATTCAAAGACACCCCCCCTCCACTTTGGTCATGAATGCCCATAGGATTACCCAAGAAAGTTCCTTTCTGAGGCACAAGTCTGGGCAACATTGTTTGTGGAATACCAGCAATCACTCATGCATACCACTATAGCTTGGCACCAGTGACATCACAAGCCATTTCTACAGCTGAGTGAAATAGAACATGTGTGAAATAAAGTGTCTTGCTCAAGAACACAACACACAGCCTGGTCCATCCAGGAATCAAACTCACAGTCTCACAATTCTAAGCCTGCTGCTCTAACCACTGAGCCATGTGCCTTCACACAGCAACTCAAATAATCAGTTAAAATGCAAAGAAATACTCTCTGCCTTGTCTGAATAATTTCTTTGTTATATGAAAAAACTAAATTAAAGATTCTGAAGGAAAATCATCACTATCATCAGAAGTAGTGTGTAGTCTCATTTCTCAATGTTCTGAATTCAAACCGTACAAATGAAGGCTTTACCTGTTATTCCAAACAGAGGTTGATATAGTAAATAAACTAGTCAAGTACAAGAGTAGATTCAATTAATTGTTATCTTTTCTCTTAACCATCTGTGATTTGTACCACTGCAAGAAATCACAAGTAGAAAAAAAAAGACAAAAAAAAGGCAAAAAAACCCAGTAGTTTCAGAACTGTTTTTGAATTTCATTCTAGCAGATGTCAGAATAGCTCGTCTCTTGTCTACTTTAGATTCCATATTTCATTATCCCATGTCATTTCAAAGAGCAACCTTAACATTGAAGATCTGACAAATGTAATTAATTATAAGTTTTCTTTTTTTGCATATATTCTTCTCATCATTTATTATCTTTCACAGCCGTATGTCCATATCAATGCAGCCACCCTTCTCTGTTTTCTATACACCAATATGCAGATATGTGACTTATATGAATAACAACCACTTCCATAAAAAGTTACCACTAATCAGCAGAAAGACCAAAGACATGGGAAGAAGTGAATGCAGCATGAGCTGAGAGTATTCAGTGCCACATATAGGAGGATGCTTAATTGTGAAGAACGACAAATGTGTTTTGCTATATAAAGTTGGGTAACCCATGCCAGTATGAGAAAAAATTGGATATGACAATATCCCCACAAATTTCATAAGCTAAGGTATATTGTGCTGACACTGACATCAAGATATCACTCTCTGCACAATTAAATATATATTAAAATCATTGCTTGCTATGTGTACAGTGAAAACTATGGAAATTTTCTTCAGCTGGGATTTGAGTTGATCTGTGTATTGAGATCTACATAAATTCAGAACATTAGCATATGAAGCTATCATCACCACCACCACCATCACCACCCACCACTCCTAAATCAAAACAACACCAAAATCATTGTCAGTAATTAATGCATAGTTTTACAATTAGAATAATGGTGATGGGGTCAGCTGAAAAGAAAGTTACAATGTCTTGGGAAGTGAAAATAAATCAAATCACAAGAACATACATACAGCTTGAAACTCCATATGTTTGAAAGAGAAAAGTGGGTAGCATCGAAGAAATGTGTGTCTGAGTGTCTGTGTGTGGTACCTGCATATATGTATGTATGTATGTATAATTGTGAAATATTCACAATGAAAATTGAAAAGAAATATAAGAAAGCATATTTATTTAAATACATTTCTATTTGAAATGTTATCTCACATACACATTAACACACACACACACACCACACACACACACACACACACACACACACACAGATAAAATTTTCAAATACAAAAATAAGAAATAAAATAGCTTGCTTCTAAACAATGTTCTGATCTCTTCTTATGATAAAGCAAATACTGAGCAATGTTACCATAATCTGGCCATTCAATTTTCAGAGATAATTATTTAATTAAAAATTTTCCTAACAAAGAACTGTACAAACTATTCATATATATTTAGCTTGTCAGGATTCCAAAATAAAAATTAAACAACCGATAAATAGATAAATAAATAAATAAGAGAAAACCAACAAGAAAACAACAGAAAAAAAGACTGAAAGTAGAAATAATACTTGTTTTCTAATAGAGTGGGTTAGTAATATGTGTAATATTATCTGTAATTCAAATACAGGAATATAAATGAATACACTTCAAATAAATTATCATAACATTTTACAACTGCACACATATATTTATACATGCACACTTAAACAAATATGCAAAAAAAAAAAGAAAAAATATAAGGAAAAAAATTATTTTTATTCATGAAGAATTTTAAAGGATTTTATTGATGCAGTAGGAGGTACCGTTCCATAACAGCATTTTATTGTTGAAGAAGCAAGATTATTTTGGAAACCAATATCTAATCAAATCTCTGTAGAAACTAAAGAGACTGTTGTGCCAGAATATCAGACAGCTGAAGGCCAATTAAGATCACTTTGAAACGAA
>NC_043013.1:28147118-28232118 GCF_006345805.1 Octopus sinensis
TAGTTAAAAGGAAATAGTTCAGATGAAATTATTGATTAGTTTGTTATTGAAGTAAGGTTACAAATACTGTTGGCATGTGATATAACATCAATCAAGAGAACAAGCTAATTAGAAACAATCATTTAAGACTTCTGAGAGAAGTACTCAAATGGCTATACAAAGCAGAATACATTTCTTAATGTCTGTTAGCAGATAGCTAGCTAAATTTAATCCTTTGCTATTCTAGCGTTAGGCAGATGAAAGATTTCCCACCTCACCCCAGCCCCACCCCACCACCTTGCACAGGGTGCGAGACTAACACAGACACCTGTCTTCTTAGAAAAGGAATGTCACTTATTCCCCACAGATGATGTAGTATTAAATGTCTAAGACATTCAAATGCCTCCAGTAATATCTTAATATACTAACCATACACTGATAGGACAATATCTGATACACATGGCCATTTGCCTATTTCAATAAAACATGTACTTTTACTAGAATTTTATTTCAAAACAGAGATTAATAGTTAAATTCTTTTGAGAAACTTACAGAATTATTTGAGGCTATGCTTAATTTTCGTTTCTATAGAGAAATCTCCCATCAAGATAGGATGGCAACCTATCAAAAGTAACATTTCTACACATTCTGGTACCCCTGTTCTTTGGCAAGTCATGCAAACAGAAGAATGCAATGTGGATTTGAGCTCACAAATTCTTGCACCATGAGTTGGTATTTCAGTGTCATATTCTCTCAACTATTCCACTTCTACAAAACTGATATGCTAATCAATATTTTTTGGTAGCAGTTAATTGAAAGATGGATACTTGGTTATCATCCATCCATTGTTCAGCATTTTTCAGGTGGAATATATTTTTGCCTTTATTTATCACCAAAAAAGTTTTATCTATTTATTTATTTATTTATTTTATTTTTATCTAAGGCTGCTGCGCAAGAGTTCCAGAGGAGAGAAATATGAGGTTTATTTCATGGTGTTTCAACACAGCATTAGCTATTAAGGTTTCCCCTCTCTAAAACTGGAGTCTATTGAATTCAAACATCAATAAAGAAATGGATGGATTTATCCATTGCACCATCAACAGTTTTTGTGCACCTCTATACTATTGTTCCATCCATTCAACATATCCAAATTCTAAACACTTTGATGCCACTGTCTCCATCCATTTCATTTGCTTCATTGCTTGCTTCAGTGTCCACTCTGATATCTCAGAAGCTTGTGAAGCTAAAAATGCCAACAATTTTTTTTTCCTTCTTTTCATAGAAAGTTATTTGGGTATGTATACTGGGCAAGATATAAGTTATAAAAAAATATCAAGTACACAGAAAATAAACAAACTATAGAAATACATAAGTTGTGTATATAATTATACAGCAACACAATTTCTGTAATTCTTAAGCAGTGCAAACAAAGTATATTGAAATACTGATATATATACACGTACGGTAAAATTCCATTTAGTTTTCAGTTATTAATATTTTGGTTAATATATAGGCACAGGAGTGACTGTGTGGTAAGTAGCTTGCTTACCAACCACATGGTTCTGGGTTCAGTCCCACTGCATGGCACCTTGGGCAAGTGTCTTCTACTATAGCCTCGGGCTAACCAAAGCCTTATGAGTGGATTTGGTAGACGGAAACTGAAAGAAGCCAGTCATAAATATAAATATATATGTATGTGTGTATATGTTTGTGTGTGTTTGTCCCCCAACATCACTTGACAACCAATGCTGGTGTGTTCACATCCCCATAACTTAGCAGTTCGGCATAAGAGACCAATAGAATAAGTACTAGGCTTACAAAGAATAAGTCCTGGGTTCAATTTGCTCAACTAAAGGCGGTGCCGCAGCATGGCTGCAGTCAAATAACTGAAACAAGTAAAAGAATATATTTGGTCGTCCTTTCCATATCGGTTAACTCTGATGAGTGTAAAGTTATATAATCGGATTGTTACCTAACAAAACAATGTATTCCTAGCACGAAACTGATTGGTAAGATCAGCCAAGATGGACATATAATACTGTACATTTCGGATAATATATATATATATATATATATAGCTTTTTTCAGTTTTTGTTTACCAAATCTACTCACAAGGCTTTAGTTGACTCCATGTTATAGTGAAAGACTTTTGCCGAAAGTGCCATGAAGTGGGACTGAACTTGTAACCACAATGACACATTTAATGTTTATAAATATTTAATCTCATATCTTTCTACACTTTGGAGTTACTGGTACTTATTTATTACCACTAGTTAACCTAAGTGATTCTTACAAATCAATTTGAAGACCTACGCAAAAAAAAAAAAAACAAGAAAGATTAATAAACAATAAAAAAAAACCCTCTCATCCAAAGAAGCTATGAATTCTAAAAAAGCTTAACTATAATTACTCAAGATAAAGACTTTGATAGAATGCTCTGTGTTTTGAAAACACTGACAACAATGAAGAATTATTACTATCTTAAATAACAAATTTCACACAAGAAAATAAACACCATTACAACTACTACTACTACTACTACTAGTAAGTGGATCTACATTTAGACCAAGACTAAATAAACCTACAAATGATTGATGATAAGAATGATGTTTATAAAATGACTATGACTTTGCAAAAGTAAATAAAGCAAATGGCTAATAAATAAACGAATAAATAAATAATAAAAAGATAAACCATACATGAAAATCTTCCTAATTGAACAAGATAATTTCTGCTTAAGATAAATTCTCTTCTATTCAATGAACTATTTACATCTCTTACTACTTCACCTCTGATAGTTATATCGGTTGCTTCTCTCTCTCTCTCTCTCTCTATATATATATATATATATATATATAAGCTATTTAAAATACACTATCTCCAAAAAACCAGTTCTACAGTTTTCTCATACATGTGGCTTCCCTTGGTCAAGTGTCTTCTACTATAGACATGGGCCAAACAAAGCATTGTAAGTGAATGTGGTAGATGGAAACAGAACGAAGATAATAATGTACATATATATGTCATTATTCAGTTTATTTAAAGATTTCTTGCCAATAGAGAAAGAACCAGTTTCTAACCTAGATCCAAGGTTCCTTCATTGGAAGGTATTTTTGTTTGTATGTTTTTTGATATGTCAATATGTATATACATGTGTGTGTGTGTGTGTGTGTGTGTTATATATATATATATGTATGCATGTATGTTTGTGTCTCCTTGTCTTGACATCTCATATTATTTGCAAATGGGTGCCTCTGTCATACAAGTATCTATCAATTCATTTTTAACACCCTGCAGAAACATGTCTGCCCTGTGGGGAAATATTACCTTGCTTAGAAACAGGTTAGGTTTAGCAATAGGAAGGGCATCCAGCCATTGGAAATCTGGCTTAAAGAATTCCATCCAAACTATGCAATTATAGAAAAGTGGACAAGAAAATGATGATGATGATGATGATGCTGAGGAGGAGGAGGAGGACGACGATGACGACAATGAGGATAATGATTCAGAGTGTTAAAACTACAAATAAAAGTTGGTCGTTCATCATAACTCATTGGAATTGGCTTTCAGACACAACTTGGAATAAATATTCTGAAAAATTACATTCATGAAAAACAATTTGCACAACATTTGTTAGTCATTACAAATCACACCTGTGCATGGATGGAAGAATTCTACCATTTACTGATAATATTGTTGTTGTTGTTGTTGTTATTATTATTATTATTATTTTCATTTTCCTGTTTGCTATTTCACAGCTTCACATTCAAGAATAAAACTACCTGTTACAACAATACATGTAAATATTTAAATTAACAAATTATTTTACAAGACATTAAAAACATAAATAAAAAATATATATTTCTAAAGTGTTCTAGACATTTTTTTTTCTTTTAATTAAAATAAATTGATTTGAAATTCCAAGCTCTTAAAATGTATTCCATTGAACTTTTTATTTTTTTATTTGACATTTACCAAATTGCATTGGAATAAAGAAGCAATTATTTTCAGATATGTAGATATACTTAAATTACGGTGTATTTCTAACCTAACCCTTTGGTATTCAAACCTGCTAAATCCACGTGCTATAAAAATGGTGCTACATGTTAAAACCAGCACATGCCTGGCCTTATTGACATGTGTTTTGTTTTGTCACTGAAATGAAATGCAATTTTCTTCTAATTTCCTTTCAGTATTTTTTTAAGGGAAACATGTAACAACATACCTCATTTTTTAAAAAATTTCTATATCAACAGAAGAAGGGTGGTGCCCATAGCCTTCTTTTGCAGCATTTCTATGGTTTCAAAAAGAGAGTAAAAAGCCACATATCATGAGCTACTGCTGTAGAAAGTAGCACAGCAAGATATTGAGCTATCTGCCCTCAGGTAAGAGACATGGTTTAAATATTTACAACAAAGTGGACTCTACTAAAGGGACCTAAGTGTTGGGTGATGTTGTCACACTGGGGAAATCATTAATATTAGGAATTAAAAGATGAAAAATGAAAAGGCTATCCATGGCCACCACAAAAATGTAAATATGCTACTTTCATATCTTTCATGAATTTTTTATTAACTACATGAGAAGGAAGCTGGGTATGTCTTCTCTGAAGAGCAGTCAACAAACTGTGGAACAGTCTGTCAGGAAACTCTCTTTTTATAGGTATGACTGTGAGGTTAAAAAGTTTGCTTTACAACAATATGGTTTTAATTCTGCTATGCAGTTCCTTGAGCAAGTGTCTTCTACTAAAGCTCTGAGCAACCTATATCATGTGAGTGAATTTGCTAAATGGAAACTGTGTGGAAGTCCATTGTATATGTATGTGCATTTGTGTACACCTACATAAGTGCAAGTATGTCTGTATGGTTAAGAAGTTTGCTTCCCAGCCACATGGTTTTAAGTTCAGTCCCAATACATGGCACCTAGAACAAGTGTTTTCTACAATAGTTCCTGGGAACCAAAGCCTTGTGAATGGATTTGGTAGATAGAAGCTGAAAGAAGCCTGTCCTGTGTGCATGAGTGTGTATGTGCACATACATGCGCATAATTCCTTGTCTTGGCATTGCAGACTGGTTGTCAACAGACATCGCTGTCATACAAGTAGTGTCAGGTCATTTGTTTCCCATCTTTCAGGAACACATGTGCAGTCATGGGGAAAAACATTACCTTACTTGAAAACAGATGAATGTTGGTGACAGTAAGGGCATCCATCTGTAGAAAATCTGCCAATAGATTCCATCTGATTCATGCAGGCATGGAAAAGATGATGCTAAAATGATGACAATGATGTGGGTTTGTGTGTGTATGTGTGTGTGTGTGTGTGTGTGTGCATATATGTGTTTACAGATAAATTGATACACTGTTTTACCTTCTTTTCCTGTGTACACACTGGACTTTACACACACATACACGTATGTCTGTATACACACACACACACACACACACATACATACACACAAGCCAAGAGTATGCATTAGTTAACTGATAAAGAAACTGATCTTATTAGCTTCCTAAGCAGTCAGTAAAGATAAAAGTAAAAGAACTGATGAACAGGGGAAAGTGGGGAGGAGGAGGAGGAGACAGAAGGAGCAAGTGAAGCTGTAGACCTTTAGATGGACATCGTTTATAAAACAATATACGGACACAGAGACTTCATACTGACACAGAGATCTTGTTGGGTCAGCAGACACCAATGAAGTGTGGGAGATCATTGACTTACAACGAAGATAGCAGCAACACTTCTAGTGAAGTTGCTAATTGTGAAACTGTTGTTGTTGTCAGTATTGTTGTTATCATCCTCATGGATGTAACATTGCTAGTTGTGAAATGCTTAGCGATATTTCATCTGTCTTTACGTTCTGGGTTCAAATTCCGCTGAGGTGGACTTTGCCTTTCATCCTTTCGAGGTCGATAAATTAAGTACCAGTTAGGTAATCGACTTAATCTGTTTATCTGTCCTTGTTTGTCCCCTCTATGTTTAGCCCCTTGTGGGTAATAAAGAAACAGATATTTCCTCTGTCTTTACGTTCTGAGTTCAAATTCCAACGAGGTTGACTTTGCCTTTCGTCCTTTCAGGGTCGATAAATTAAGTACCACTTGCGTACTGGGGTCGATCTAATCGACTGGAACCCTCCCCAAAATTTCGGGCTTAAGTGCCATTGAGCAGAAAAGAATATTGGTAGTTGCAATGATGGTAAAAATATCACTGTTGATGGAGGGGGAAGTAGATATTGATGATGATGATGATGTTATTGGCGTAGAGGTAGTAGCAGAAATAGTAAGAGGTGTTGGTGGTGGTGATAGTGGTGGCAGTGATAGTGGTAGCAGTGATGGTGGTGATGGTGGTGATAGTGGTGATGGTGGTGATAGTGGTGGTGGTGTTGACAGCATCAACTGTAATGGAGGTGGTGGCTGAAGTAAGAGACATGAGGATGTTGCTGTGGAGTGGAGGCAGTGGTAGAAAGAGTAAATAACTGTGGTAGTGACAGTCGTCATAATGGTGGTGGTCATAATGGAGGTGATGGTAGAACGATGGTATTGTAGTGGACGTGGCTGGTGGCGGTTGAAAGAGTAATGGCTGGTAGTGATTGTTATAAAAGTAGTAGTGATGATGATGATGATGATGGTAGTAGTAGTGGTAGTGGTGGTGACAGAGGCAATGGTAGCGCTAAGAAGGAATGATGATGGTGGTGATGTTGATGGTTATGGTGATAATCTTGATGATAGCAGTGATGATGTTGGTTGTTGTGGTGATGATGATGATGATGATGATGATGGTGATGATGATGGTGGAATGATAATGCTGATGATAGTGGTTATGCTGATGATGGTGATAGTGATGATGGTTACATTGATGATGATGATGATGATGATGATGATGATGCCGTTGATGGCGGGTGAAAAGTGGTGGTAAAACGATGTGGAAGTCATTAAGAGGAAAACAAAGCCCCAAAAAAAAAACAAAAAAAAAACAGCGAACAAAAATGGAAACAAAGGAGAAATGGATGAACAACAACAACAACAACAAAAAGTATTAACAAACAAGGAAAAAGAGGGGCAGGATGAAGATGAGGATAAGAACGAAAGAAAGCAAAAACAACAAAAAAACAACAAAAAAATACAGCAAGCAAAATATAAAGTAAAAAAGGAATCCAACTTTTCTCAAAAAGCAAATTGCTTAGAATATGATGCAAAAACAACACCCTTCACCCAATTCACACACACACACACATTATTTTCCTTCTCCCCAAAAAAAAAACTGGAAATAGATTGGAGAAGCTGACCTGGATGTGACTGGTTTATAAAAATCTTCAGGAAATGTTTAATGATTTTGTCAATTAAAATATTTTCCCACAGTTAGTTTTATCTCATTTTTTGGTTTCTTTTTTACGGTTAGCTAAACTAAGATTTGATTTACTCTTCTGATTTCTAAAGTGTTAAAGCCAGCAGGCTGAAGATTTTGAAAGCATTTTTATTAGCATCTTAATAGCCAGTGCCACCTCCATTATAATTCCTGAGTTGTTGTTTTTTTTCTTCTTCTTCTCTTGTTTGCCTGCTTTTTTTTGTTGTTGTTGTTGCTTTTAAGACTGTATGCCATGTTAGATCTGATGAACTCATCTCTTTTGCCCTGACTAATAAAGCAGCAGCAAGCTGACAGAAATCCTACACATACATATAAATTAAGTTTATATATATATATATATATGCCTGCATGTTTATGTATCTACATTTACTTCTGTACGCACGCACACACATGCACACACACACACAATTCATATTATGCTTAGAAGCAATGCACATAACCAGAATAGATCAGAACAAGCCACTCCAAATCTTTGTTATGTTATCTATGTGAATGGATTTAGGACAGGCCAGCTTTGAATTTATTATATGTGTGTGTGTGTGTGTAATATATGACAGATCTCTCTTCCTATCCATCTATCTGTCTATCTATCTATCTATCTGTCTGTCTATCTATCTATCTATCTATCTGTCTATCTATCTACATACACACATACACATACATGCATGTACAGTCATGCATATATATATATATATATATATATATATATATTATATAGGAGTGGCTGTGTGGTAAGTAGCTTGCTAACCAACACATGATTGCGGGTTCAGTCCCACTGCGTGGCATCTTGGGCAAGTGTCTTCTGCTATAGCCCCGGGCCGACCAATGCCTTGTGAGTGGATTTGGTAGACGGAAACTGAAAGAAGCCTGTCGTATATATATATATAATATATATATATATATATATATATGGTGTGTGTGTGTTTGTTTGTCTGTGTTTGTCCCCCTAGCATTGCTTGACAACCGATGCTGGTGTGTTTATGTCCCCGTCAATTAGCGGTTCGGCAAAAGAGACCGATAGAATAAGTACTGGGCTTACAAAGAATAAGTCCCGGGGTCGATTTGCTCGACTAAAGGTGGTGCTCCAGCATGACCGCAGTCAAATGACTAAAACAAGTAAAAGGGTAAAGGGTAAAAGGGATATATATATATATATATATATATATATATATATATATAAAAACATTATTGGTGAATTGAAGAAATGGAGCTGAACGCAGATTGAACAGAAATCGTTTTATTTCATTCTACACGTGTTTCGAAAGGCACAAATTACCAAAATCCGATTGAATAATGGGACCATATTGTGTCTTTCTCTTCAGGAAGAAAAAGGAAATCCGTTGGAAAAACAAAAACAGAACAGAGGCAGAGCAAAAACAAATCGAACTGTGCTCCTAAGAGCCCATGGCGAAACTGTTTATCAGTGTATGTTGAGAACCGGTGGCTGAAGAATTCAACAGGTCAGGCATCGGTCAAACATGTGGGTGGGGGTGTATAGATGTTCTTTGTGTATAGATGTTCTTTCTATTTCACATAATACATACCGCTTCGTCAAGAAACTGCTACTTTAACCGACGCCATAATGGAGTTGTTCGAGATTGATGCGTCCTTAAGGATATTCCTATACCACCAAAGGATGCCTTCCTTAAGGAGTTGGTTTGTAAAACCAACGCATTCATAAACCGAATAAGATGGCTCATTTTCTTCCACGAGAACGAAGATCTAAAATCGAACCGGACAACTGCATCGTCCGAATACGGCCGGCTTTTTAAACATTGGATACGCCGCCACCGAACCCAAGACTGAAGAAGTTTGAGGACGACTTGTGGGACATAGTCAGAAAGATAAGTTCAGGAAGTCACCCAGGAGAAATGCCCACCTCAGATACCTAGATAAAATTACCAAGGACATTAATAGAACGGACGGAGTCCTGGTCCAGTCCGACAAGACCAGGAACACATACAAGATGCCCATTAAGCAGTACCTAGATTTACTCGGTAAAGAGATCAAGAAAAATTATAGAAAAACCAATTGGAGTACCCTGAGGAAGGTAAACTTGGAAATTAAGGATATAATATTTAAACACCGAATTCAAATGAGAACTCAGCCGCTTAGCCCCAAGCAACCCAGATTTATAGTGAAGGACCATAAACCTAACTTCCACACCAACCCAGCGCTAAGACTCATATGCCCTGCTAGATCTGATATCGGGATAATCAGTAAGTACATTTTAGATAAATATATCCCTAGTTTAGTAAACAAGCTGAAGCTCAGCCTCTGGGCCAACTCCTCGCAGGTAGTGAAGTGGTTCTCTTCCATCCCCATAAGAACCGTACTAGGTTCATTCAGTTTGATATCGCCAGCTTCTACCCCTCGATTAACCCTAGTGTGCTAAATAAGGCCCTCTGGCATGCTCACAACAAGGCAGGCCTCACCAGAGAAGAGATAGATATCATTTTAGTTGCCAGGAAATCGTTTATTAAGTTTGATAATAAGCTGTGGATCCGTAAGGATACTCCCAATGAATTTGATGTGCCTATGGGTAGTTCGGATAGTGCGCAGATAGCCGATTTGGTCGGAATATATATTCTCTACGAATTGTCCGATCAATTCCCGGAAATCGCGGGCGGCCTGTATCGTGACGATTGTCTGTTTTACCTGCAAAACACCACGAACAGAATAGTGCAGAAAACTAAGAGCAGGTTAGCTAGGTTTTTTAATAGAATGGGCATGAGTATAGTTTTTGATAACGAACTCACCAAGGCTATTTCCTAGACGTTACACTTAACCTTAATAGCGACTCATACTGCCCTTACCATAAGCCTTCCACTAATTTGAAGTATGTCAGTGTCTTCTCAATCATGCCAAAACCGTAACAGACAATTTGGTTAAAAACATCTCTCTAAGATTGTCTGGCCTGTCCGCCAGTGCCGATATTTTTATGCAGAAAGCGGATTTTATAACGCCGCACTATCCAAGGCCGGTTATAGGCAGAAGGTAATTTATATTGATGCCGGCCCTTCCGATGCCATCATTCGGTCATCAGGATAGGGCCGTATATAATAACATTAACATTTTAAGTAAGGACGGGAGCGCGGCGGATACCGGGGTAGTCGCTCCCGCATTTAATTTAGCGAACAAGGATAATTATCGGTCCGGGAGGTCTTACACTAACCCAAGACCCGTTATTCATCCGAGAATCACCCACCCAAATGCGAGAGCTGGCGTCCCGACCCATCACACTGATAGGAATAAGCATATATGGTTTGTAATCCCCTTTGGTAAGCAGATTAGAACTAACCTCCCCCTCATGTTTAGACAAGCCATCGCCAATAACTTCCCCAGAAATTCCAAATATTACTCCACGGTTAACTCACATAAAGTTAGGATAGCTTTCTCCAACACTAAAAACCTCGCCCAGATAATCGCCTCCCATAATAATAGGCTACTTACTAAGACCCTATCACCTTTTTCCGGAGGCACAGCCTCTTCCGCTCCCGGCTTAATGCTCAGTAGGAATAATTATAGTAGTAATAATGATATGAGAGCCAGTACAGTGACACATAATCTCAGCTCCAGCCAGGGAGTACCCACTAGGGGTATAGTTATAAATAGGGGTTTGTGGTTGATGGTAACAATGGGAGTAGGGTAGAGAGCCCCTTTAGCATCCCCAGCATCATTCCCGCAATAGCAGTACCAGTACCACGGGCAGTAGCAATGACAGCACTCTGATAGATAGTGGAGAATCAGGGGTTATTCCTATAGTTAATAGTGACGTAGTGGAAAATAGAGTAGTAAGCGGCTGCAGGTCTCGGAACGAATATAGTGACAGGAACGCAGTTCTAATTTCAGAAACCAATCCTAGCAGAGTAAGATTCACGTCGGCGAACTCCAAGATAAAAAACGCCGTCTACCAATGCAAGGTTTACACGGACTCAGATGCCTTCACTTATATAGGGGCATCGTCCTCAAGATTGTCTTTGCGTGTCTCCAACCATTACGCAACTTTTCGGGACGTGAACAAGCGCCAGACCACGGGACTCAGTAAGCTAATATGGCGACTGAAGGATGCGAACTTAAGCTATAGGCTGGAATGGTCAATTTTGTCGGTGGCCCTCCCATTTGATAGGGGCAGAAGACAGTGCAACCTTTGTGTCTCCGAACTCTTCCATATTTTGTTTGCCAGAGGCCGGATGGTAAACGGGCTATTACAGTCGGCTTTTCGATGCCCCCATTGGCGGCGTTACACTTATCTGGCCTTAAATAGCGTTCATAAATAAGACCGGCACCCATAGCCCTTGGTAACAAATTCTGAAATAGATTTTAAGATATCTACAATAACCACTGCAAGGAAATTACTCCTGTAAGACAAACGGGGCTTGTTTTTTCACAGCGGGGGGTTTCCTTGTCAAGGTAGGCTTAGATGAACACACCACACACACATAAAACATAAAATATATATATAATTTCTTTATTTTTTTCTTTCTGCCACCCAACGGTTATCACGGCAGTAGCCACTGACAGCCGAACGATCAAACGCACACACGTACACAAAAAATGTTTTCTACCCCTACGCCAACACACACATATATAGAACAGTATACACACACACACGTCTCTAAGTAGATTTTTTCTCGCCCCTTATAAAACATCCAATATTCTTTAAATAGTCAGAACTTTATTCTCGGTCACAAAGAACATCTATACACCCCCACCCACATGTTTGACCGATGCCTGACCTGTTGAATTCTTCAGCCACCGTTCTCAACATACACTGATAAACAGTTTCGCCATGGGCTCTTAGGAGCACAGTTCGATTTGTTTTTTGCTCTGCCTCTGTTCTGTTTTTTGTTTTTCAACGGATTTCCTTTTTTCTTCCTGAAGAGAAAGACACAATATGGTCCCATTATTCAATCGGATTTTGGTAATTTGTGCCTTTCGAAACACGTGTAGAATGAAATAAAACGATTTCTGTTCAATCTGCGTTCAGCTCCATTTCTTCAATTCACCAATAATGTTTTAATTTCAATTATCCGCACCAACGCACGGTTGCAACGCCAGATGGTTGTACCTCCAACCATGCTGTTCACTGCTGTGATTTTTGCTACTAAGGTATCGGTTAAACTTTTGATTAATCCACTACAAGATTATTCATCTTTCTATTTCACATAATACATACCGCTTCGTCAAGAAACTGCTACTTTAACCGACGCCAATAATGGAGTTGTTCGAGATTGATGCGTCCCTTAAGGATATTCCTATACCACCAAAGGATGCCTTCCTTAAGGAGTTGGTTTGTAAAACCAACGCATTCATAAACCGATAGATGATGGCTCATTTTCTTCCACGAGAACGAAGATCTAAAATCGAACCGGACAACTGCATCGTCCGAATACGGCCGGCTTTTTAAAACATTGGATACGCCGCCACCGAACCCAAGACTGAAGAAGTTTGAGGACGACTTGTGGGACATAGTCAGAAAGATTAAGTTCAGGAAGTCACCCAGGAGAAATGCCCACCTCAGATACCTAGATAAAATTACCAAGGACATTAATAGAACGGACGGAGTCCTGGTCCAGTCCGACAAGACCAGGAACACATACAAGATGCCCATTAAGCAGTACCTAGATTTACTCGGTAAAGAGATCAAGAAAAATTATAGAAAAACCAATTGGAGTACCCTGAGGAAGGTAAACTTGGAAATTAAGGATATAATATTTAAACACCGAATTCAAATGAGAACTCAGCCGCTTAGCCCCAAGCAACCCAGATTTATAGTGAAGGACCATAAACCTAACTTCCACACCAACCCAGCGCTAAGACTCATATGCCCTGCTAGATCTGATATCGGGATAATCAGTAAGTACATTTTAGATAAATATATCCCTAGTTTAGTAAACAAGCTGAAGCTCAGCCTCTGGGCCAACTCCTCGCAGGTAGTGAAGTGGTTCTCTTCCATCCCCAATAAGAACCGTACTAGGTTCATTCAGTTTGATATCGCCAGCTTCTACCCCTCGATTAACCCTAGTGTGCTAAATAAGGCCCTCTGGCATGCTCACAACAAGGCAGGCCTCACCAGAGAAGAGATAGATATCATTTTAGTTGCCAGGAAATCGTTTATTAAGTTTGATAATAAGCTGTGGATCCGTAAGGATACTCCCAATGAATTTGATGTGCCTATGGGTAGTTCGGATAGTGCGCAGATAGCCGATTTGGTCGGAATATATATTCTCTACTACGAATTGTCCGATCAATTCCCGGAAATCGCGGGCGGCCTGTATCGTGACGATTGTCTGTTTTACCTGCAAAACACCACGAACAGAATAGTGCAGAAAACTAAGAGCAGGTTAGCTAGGTTTTTTAATAGAATGGGCATGAGTATAGTTTTTGATAACGAACTCACCAAGGCTAATTTCCTAGACGTTACACTTAACCTTAATAGCGACTCATACTGCCCTTACCATAAGCCTTCCACTAATTTGAAGTATGTCAGTGTCTTCTCAAATCATGCCAAAACCGTAACAGACAATTTGGTTAAAAACATCTCTCTAAGATTGTCTGGCCTGTCCGCCAGTGCCGATATTTTTATGCAGAAAGCGGATTTTTATAACGCCGCACTATCCAAGGCCGGTTATAGGCAGAAGGTAATTATATTGATTCCGGCCCTTCCGATGCCATCATTCGGTCATCAGGATAGGGCCGTATATAATAACATTAACATTTTAAGTAAGGACGGGAGCGCGGCGGATACCGGGGTAGTCGCTCCCGCCATTTATTTAGCGAACAAGGATAATTATCGGTCCGGGAGGTCTTACATAACCCAAGACCCGTTATTCATCCGAGAATCACCCACCCAAATGCGAGAGCTGGCGTCCCCGACCCATCACACATGATAGGAATAAGCATATGGTTTGTAATCCCCTTTGGTAAGCAGATTAGAACTAACCTCCCCCTCATGTTTAGACAAGCCATCGCCAATAACTTCCCCAGAAATTCCAAATATTACTCCACGGTTAACTCACATAAAGTTAGGATAGCTTTCTCCAACACTAAAAACCTCGCCCAGATAATCGCCTCCCATAATAATAGGCTACTTACTAAGACCCTATCACCTTTTTCCGGAGGCACAGCCTCTTCCGCTCCCGGCTTAATGCTCAGTAGGAATAATTATAGTAGTAATAATGATATGAGAGCCAGTACAGTGACACATAATCTCAGCTCCAGCCAGGGAGTACCCACTAGGGGTATAGTTATAAATAGGGGTGTTGTGGTTGATGGTAACAATGGGAGTAGGGTAGAGAGCCCCTTTAGCATCCCCAGCATCATTTCCCGCAATAGCAGTACCACGGGCAGTAGCAATGACAGCACTCTGATAGATAGTGGAGAATCAGGGGTTATTCCTATAGTTAATAGTGACGTAGTGGAAAATAGAGTAGTAAGCGGCTGCAGGTCTCGGAACGAATATAGTGACAGGAACGCAGTTCTAATTTCAGAAACCAATCCTAGCAGAGTAAGATTCACGTCGGCGAACTCCAAGATAAAAAACGCCGTCTACCAATGCAAGGTGTACACGGACTCAGATGCCTTCACTTATATAGGGGCATCGTCCTCAAGATTGTCTTTGCGTGTCTCCAACCATTACGCAACTTTTCGGGACGTGAACAAGCGCCAGACCACGGGACTCAGTAAGCTAATATGGCGACTGAAGGATGCGAACTTAAGCTATAGGCTGGAATGGTCAATTTTGTCGGTGGCCCTCCCATTTGATAGGGGCAGAAGACAGTGCAACCTTTGTGTCTCCGAACTCTTCCATATTTTGTTTGCCAGAGGCCGGATGGTAAACGGGCTATTACAGTCGGCTTTTCGATGCCCCCATTGGCGGCGTTACACTTATCTGGCCTTTAAATAGCGTTCATAAATAAGACCGGCACCCATAGCCCTTGGTAACAAATTCTGAAATAGATTTTAAGATATCTACAATTAACCACTGCAAGGGAAATTACTCCTGTAAGACAAACGGGGCTTGTTTTTTCACAGCGGGGGGTTTCCTTGTCAAGGTAGGCTTAGATGAACACACACACACACACATAAACATACAATATATATATAATACTATATTTCTTCTTTTTTTTTGCCACCCAACGGTTATCACGGCAGTAGCCACTGACAGCCGAACGATCAAACGCACACACGTACACAAAAAATGTTTTCTACCCCTACGCCAACACACACATATATAGAACAGTATACACACACACACACGTCTCTAAGTAGATTTTTTCTCGCCCCTTATAAAACATCCAATATTCTTTAAATAGTCAGAACTTTATTCTCGGTCACAAAGAACATCTATACACCCCCACCCACATGTTTGACCGATGCCTGACCTGTTGAATTCTTCAGCCACCGGTTTCAACATACACTGATAAACAGTTTCGCCATGGGCTCTTAGGAGCACAGTTCGATTTGTTTTTTGCTCTGCCTCTGTTCTGTTTTTGTTTTTCAACGGATTTCCTTTTTTCTTCCTGAAGAGAAAGACACAATATGTCCCATTATTCAATCGGATTTTGGTAATTTGTGCCTTTCGAAACACGTGTAGAATGAAATAAAACGATTTCTGTTCAATCTGCGTTCAGCTCCATTTCTTCAATTCACCAATAATGTTTTAATTTCAATTATCCGCACCAACGCACGGTTGCAACGCCAGATGGTTGTACCTCCAACCGTGCTGTTCACTGCTGTGATTTTTGCTACTAAGGTATCGGTTAAACTTTTGATTAATCCACTACAAGATTATTCATCTTTCTATTTCACATAATATATATATATATATATATATATATATATATATATATATATATATACATATACATACATATACATACATGCATAGTAAACATGTTTGTATATTCTGAAAGTATCCGAATGTAATCCTTATTGTCCCCTGAAAAGCCTAACAATTTTCTTCTTAAGGTATTTAGAATGCAAAATTATATTTTTATATATGTTTTGTAATTTCAATCTTATTTGAGAAATGAAACAATTGTTGGTTAATATGTTGATTAATTAATAAATTAATTTGTATCCATTAGACCTCTCTGTTTTCTAGCTCAATAAAAATGTCTCATTGAAGGATTATCTCTTCAAAATTCAATATATTAAACCAGTGTATCTTGGATAAATATCTCTATAAGAGGTTTGAATATCCTCATTGTGACTATATATATATATATATATATATATATATATTATATATATATATATATATATATATATATAATAAAATAAATGCAACCTTTCAAAGCCTAGCCAGGCTCATGGGTTCGGTTTTCCAATTTCTACGGCGCATGTGTTTTCCAGCTGGATGGGACACTAGTCCATCACAGCGTTACTCATTTTTGCCATCTGAGTGGACTGGAGCAACGTGAAATGAAGTGTTTTGCTCAAGAACACAACGTGTCACCCAGTCTAGGAATCGAAACCATAATCTTACGATCGTGGTGCTGACACCCTAACCACTAAGCCACGCGCCACCACACACACACACACACACACGCATGCACGCACACACATATATATATATACACACACACACACAGAAACAAATATAAATATAAATCATATTTATGCACACACATATAGATCATATACATATGAGTTAAAGTATCATCTATTGAATGCCATATGCAATAAATTCTTAATTTACTGAAATTTTTCTTAGAGAGGGAGAAAGGAAACATGTCTAACATCAATTGTTAGTGACAATTAAGGCAAAGGGAAGATAATTTCAAGAAGTTAACAAATTTCTTAGGTTAATTTACATGCTTGAGGAAAAATCAGTCTGATATTTGCAAGAGAGTGTGAGAGAGAGAGTGTGTGAGAGAGAGTGTGTGAGAGAGAGTGTGTGAGAGAGAGTGTGTGAGAGAGAGTGTGTGAGAGAGAGAGAGAGAGAGAGCCACGTTAAAAGCATCTAGCACATGCCGCAAAATGTTTGGTGTTAGGAAGGGCATCTAGTTGTAGAAACTGAGCCAAATCAGACTGGAACCTGGTGCAGTTCTCTGGCTTTTTAGCTTTGGTCAAACTATCCGACCCATACCAGCATGGAAAACAGATTTTAAAGGATGATGATGGTGATGATAATGACACATATATGCATATCCATACACATACACATGTATGCACATGTGCACACACACACACATGCATGCATGCATACACACACACACATTTATTCATTCAAAGCTGAGTTTCACATTTCTGCTCCTGGTTTTACAACTCAGAACAGAATTAGAGGAAATCTTCAGCTTCAGATAAATGAATAAGCTCTGCTTGTATTGAGTACTTTATCCTTCATTTCCACATATATCAATTCAAACATGTGCACGCACGCGCACACACACACACACACACACACACACACACACACGCACACACACACACACACACACTGCAAATAATATACACATAGATAAATACAGACATGTCAAGAAATAACATGCAGGAAATTGTTGTTACCTGACCTTTATAAAAGAGAACTTTACAAATATTGTAATCTTAGACAAAAGGAGGGAAGTTCAGAAGAACGGTATTCAGGAGAAGATTTACAGAATAGAATGTAGTGAATGTTAGTGTTGTTGATGTTGTTAGTGAGAGTAATACTAGTAGTATGCTGGTGGTGGTAGTGGTGATGGTGGTGAATATAGTGGTAGTGGTAAGAGTTCTTTCAGTAATAGTGGTGGTTGGTGGTGATGAGAAAAGCAATCACACCAGCTGGGGTGATGGTGAAGGAAGTAGTCATAATAATATTTGTTGCATCTATAGCAATGGAAGTGGCAGCAGCAGCAGTAGTGGTGGTGGTGGTGGTTGTGGTGGGGGGGGGGCGGTTGATGGTTTCAGATTTTGGCAGAAAATCAGCAATTTCAGGGGGAAAGGGTAAGTCAATTAGATCGATCCCAGCGTTCAACTCGTACATATTTTATCGACCCTGAAAGGATGAAAGAGAAAGTCAACCTTGGCAGAGACTGGAATCAGAATGTAAAGACAGATGAAATACTGTTAAGCATTTCATCTGGGGTGCTAACAATTCTGCCAGCTCACTGCCTTAGGAATATTAATAATAAGAATCCTTTCTACTATAGGCACAAGACCTGAAATTTGGGGGTGGGGGGGCAGTCAATTAGATCAACCCCAGTGCATAACTGGTACTTATTTAATCAACCCCCGAAAGGATGAAAGGCAAAATCAACCTCAGTGGAATTTGAACTCAGAACGTAGTGATGGGCAAAATACTGTTAAGAATTTCGTCCAGTGTGCTAATGATTCTGCCAGTTCACCACCTTCAATAATGATGATGATAATGATAATGATAATAATAATAATCTTTTCCACTATTGACACAAGGCCAGTATAATATTGAGAGAAGGAATAGCTGATTACATTGGCCCCAGTGTTCACCCAAAAGGATGGGCCAGCAACTTCAGTGGAGGGGTAAATTCATTACATCAATGCCAGTGATCAAATGGTACTTAATTTATTGACCCCAAAAGGATGTAAAGTCAAGTCAACTTCAGCAGAATTTGGTCTCTGAATGTGAAGATGGATGAACTACCACAAAGCATTTCATCTAGCGTGCTAACGATTCTGCTAGTTTGCCGCCGCTGCCACCACCACCATCACCATCACCATCACCATCATCATCATAATAATAATAATAATAATTATTATTATTATTATTATATTATTATTATTATTATTATTATTATCATTGAGTGAGAGAGCAGTTCATGCCATCAAAGTGACATTGGGGTAAAATATACGAAGCCCAATATACCCATCATGACTACCCGTCTGATAAGGGTACACCAGGCGCATGCATCACAACCATATGTACGCGACATGGTGATCTCATATCAAGATAAACAGCGCATGACCTTGCAGGTGGGGCCCAGTTAGAATTTTCTTCAGGTTGAGTAGCCCATCCCGCTCAAAAGGTCCCTGAATAAGGGTTGTTTAAGGATGTTGAAAGAACCACCCATGTTTCCAGAGGTGAATTATTCAAACCCCAAAGAATCCCTCTCAACACATGGCTATGATGCTCCCCCACTACTTCTGTTCGTGATCAGAGATGCACATATCGTCAGCCACTAAGGGACATGCTCAACTGGTTACGGTCAAACAACTGACAAGCAAATCTGTGGTATTGAGCAGAATATTTGCTGTAGCCCATCTTTTATACCAAGACAAAACAATATTATTATTATTATTATTATTATAACAATTATAATAATCCTTTCTACTGGAAGCACAAGGCCTCAAATTTGGGGGAAAGGATTAAGTTGATGACATCGAACCCAGTGTGTAACTGGTACTAATTTAATCGACCACAAAAGGATGAAAGGCAAAGTCAACCTCGGTGGAATGTAGTGGCTGACAAAATACTGTTAAGCATTTTGCCCAGTGTGCTAATGATTCTGCCAGCTTGCCACCCTAGATGATGATGACGATGACAATGGCGATGACAATGATGATTTCAAACTTTGGCACAAGGCCAGCAATTTCAGAGACGGTAACTCACTTACATTGACCCCTGTGCTTGACTGCTGATTATTTTATTGGCCATGAAAGGATGAAAAGCAAAGCTGACCTCAACAGTATTTGAACTCAGAATGTAAAAATGGATGAAATGTTGCTAAGCATGCTGCCTCGGGTGCTATACAATTCTGCCATTAAATTGAGATGAAAAGCCTTGGGAACAAGACTAATAAGTATATAACAACACAATTCCCAAAACTAGTAGATTGAATGAGTTTATGATTGACTCATTTGTTGAAATAGTTGACAGCCTCGCTCACATGCAAATTTCTTCTTCGTGTCCTGGCATAAAATAATAAATATACGCACAAAAAAAAAAATCAGTTATGTCTTTATTCTAAGAAATCTAATTAACTGTCGGCAGCTAAAAGAAGGACTGGGGAAGATTTAACAACCATTGTTAGCAAAAATATCGCACAAGTGAATCAAAACATCAGATCTTCAGTGACATAACAGTGTTAAGAAATAAAGATTTCTCATAAACAAAGCTACAAGTTTTGTAGAGAAGATACGGCTGATTAAATCCCCCCCCCCCGCACCTTCCACTCTGATACTTGGCTGTAACTAATTTCATTTATCTACTCCTGAAAGATATCATTAGAGGTATTTAAAATCTAGACATAGAAAGGACACACTGTATTTTCTAGCATGGTAGTTGGATTTTCTAGACCAAAATTTTTTATCAAAAATGGTAGGTTGTCTTATGTATCAAGACAACTTTGGAGTACCAAAAATTCTATGTGAAATGCAGCAGAATTTCAAAAGACAGAGATGACGTTTGAGTAGTTGCGCTATATGTTTACGCTATATTCTACAATGACTTGTATGCTGGAAAAAACAGTAACTAAAAATTGGTTTCAAATTTTGGCACAAGGCCAGCAATTTCAGGGGAAGGAGCAAGTCATTTGCATCAACCCCAGTACACAACTGACAGCACGAAAGGCAAAGTCAACCGCAGCAGAATTTGAACTTAGAATGTGAAGTCAGAAGAAATGTCCCTAAGCACTTTTTTTGGCATGGTAACGATCCACCAGCCCACAATAACTAAATATTGACTTCAAATTTTGGCACAAGGCCAGCAATTTCATGGGAGGGGTAGTTTGATCACAATGATCCCAGTGCTCAACTGGTACTTATTTCATCAACCCCAAAAGGATGAAAGGCAAAGTTGACCTCGGCAGAATTTGAGCTCAGAACATAAAGATGGACAAAATGCCACTAAACATTTTGTCCAGCGTGCCAACAATTCTGCCAACTCACCACCTTACAGTAACTAAGTATTACAAGACATTTTGTCCAATGTCCTATGACAGTGTAATATGCCATCAATGATTATAATGAAACAGTTAAACCATTTTTCAAAGACCAAGCAAACTCAGAAAATGGTTGGCCATAAATAAATGGTCTTGGATAGTGTCTACAGGAGAAGTGACAACTCTGCCACGGGAACGTTATGTAAATAGATGATGCATGTTGGGTAACTGAAAGTAATGATCGATTTTATTTGTGTTATTCAATGACTTTGGTAAGCTCTGCTTCCTGAAGATAGATCACTGACAGCTGGAATAAGTCAATGAATCCTGTGATGCAGATATGCAGATATGTAACCCAATTCATGGTTAGCGTCACTGTAAAGATTGTTTCCAGTCAAATCCCAAGTTAATGATGGCATGTATTCAGCAATTAGACTAACACAATTCTGAAACTCTATTAGAATCAGTTAAGTCCAATATCTGAGTTGTGTTTTCTCAAATTGAAACAATGCCAGGTAGTTTGGTTTGAGCCAAACATCCAGCGTACAATCAACTTTCACTTTCTCTCCACCCACTCTCTCTCTCTCTCTCTCTCTCTCTCTCTCTCTCTCTCTCTCTCTCTCTCTCTCTCTCTCTCTTTACTTATTTTGTTTATCAAGGAGAAATTGTCCAAAGATTTAGAATTTGAAATGTGTAACTAGAGCCTTCTTTGGTAAAGATACCATGGAATGTACCAAAAAAGATTTAGCTGCTAAAAAGAACAAATCAAAACAATTACATGTAGAATTTGTCACTCTCATGTCTGAACTTTCCCTTCAGGCACATTTATGGGGAAAAAAATCATCCATGGATAGAACAAGGAACAGTCATTGGAAATAATTTTTAAAAAGTGTAGCAACAAGGATTCTTAAAAATAACAACAACACAAACAATGATAATAATTGCCAAAGAAAAATATAGTCTTACCTGTAATATATAATAACTCCTTCTTCTATAACTCGCTTCCAGCCTAAAGGTGTAATAACACTACAAAAGGAAAGTTTTTTTGGATAGAATGGCAACTCTGATGTTAGGGGTGGTTCCACTGTATCAGTGGCTGACGCAGACTTTTGAGTACACCGACTGTTCATTTGGTGTGAAGAAGGGGTCTGTTGTGAGTTGCTATTATTTGGTTTTACAGGTTGAGGATATTTTGTGGTCAGCATCGTGACAGTTGGAATAGCCACCTGTGAATGTACATGGGCAGGCATTAACGATCCAAAATTACTGCTTGTTGTTGTAGTAATTGTTGTGGTGGTGATGGTAGTGTGATTACAGCTGGCCACCACTTCGGCGTTATTGATGCTATTGTTGCCCATGGTGTTGGCATTGGTGTTCTTGGACAACAACTGGCTGACTAGTGAACCAGCAACCATAGACGGAGTTGATGGCAGATTCCGAGAAGGCAGAGTAAAACTGTTCGATACAGAGTCTCCGAGTTCTTGTAATTCTGGAAGATGGCTCTGACCATTAAACAGAGCATTATCACCTTCAGCCACATTGTTTTCCTCCTCTTTACTAAGCTTTCCAGGATTAATTTGTGGGGTTGGTGCTTGTATGCAGGCCATCAGATTGGCAGGAAGTTCCAAACTTGTCGCCTGAAGAAAGGCATTGTGGTTCAGTGATGCTGCTCTGGTCAGCTGACTATGGGGGGAATGCTGCTGCTGCTGCTGGTTAAATTGTGTCAAAAAATGATCAAAGTTAGGCAACGTAGCAGCAGCAGCAGCAGCAGCAGCACCTTGAGATTGCATAATACTGTCCAGCAGACTCTTATAGTTGATAGAAAGTTTATCAATGGAACAATTGTTCGGTGCCTCAGAAGTCCCTTGTAAACTGCTGAACTGTGTTGGCATGCTTCCAATGGGGACGGTAGCAGCAGACATGTAGCCAGCTGGGAGCTCATTCGGCACATTAACTATAGAAGAGATTCCACGATCAAGACTCTGAATTCCAACTGGGAAAGCACCATTTCCGGTTACAATTCCAGTGTGAAGTACAGGAGTCTTTAACGTGATCGGCAAATGTGTTAATCCTCCAAACTGAAGGTTATTGGATCCAGAACCATAGGTGACAGCATTCCTCTGTCCTGGTTCAGAATTCATTCTCCCCGTCAGTACGCCGCTCACATGAGCTTAAAGAGTGTATTTAAAGCAGAGTGTCTCTACATGTCTATTTGGTGCTCTGTAGCTTCAAAAATACGACGATAAAGGAACTTAAAACTTCGAGATGTCCTCATTGTAATAAGGATGGAGGATCAGTATGGTTCCTTTTGTTTATCCATATTGTTCATTTAAAATCCTATTTTTAAGACATTAAAGATGAAGTCCAAGGTGACGAACAAGCCCAGGTACATATTGAGCTAAAACATCTGGTACATTCATGGAATCTGAAAAATATAAAGAAAAAACGGAATCAATATATGCTGTTGGACACAGAATTACATACAACGGCCTAAATAAACAGCAAACGGAAGTTAACCCAACAAAATATTTGATATCCACTGAAGAGATTTGTTTCTCAGTCACTTTATTATATATTAAGAAAAATATATACATATAATACACGCACAAAGATATATATATATATATATATATATATATATACACACATACATATATAGATACACACACATGTATATAGAGAGGAGATAGGGAAAGAAATACATAGAAAGAGAAGGAGAGATACAGGGAAGATATATATTTATATGGAGAGAGAGAAAAAGAGAGAGAGAGAACGGAAGAATAAAAAGAGAAAGAGGCGAGATTCATTTCTTTGCCGAAATACAACTTCAAAAACCAATTCCAAATAATAATATACTCTGCCTTTTAATATGGTTTGGTGCCATTTAGCATAAAAGGTTAATGGAATCAAAAGTTTGGAGTGAGAAAAGAATTCTTGGAGAGGCTTCTTCATTTTATTTCATTTTGTCTTCACCTTCTCCACGCACACACACACACCACCACCACCACCACTTTTACCCTCCTCCACTCCAACCACCGACCTTCTACACACACTTAAAAATTAAAAATCTCAAATGTAGTGTTGCTTAATCCAATAATCCAAAAAGTTGACTTTTAACTGTAGGCAGTAAAGGAAGAACAGTTCTCTGCAAATTAAGAAAATGAATATAAACAACAAAAATAAAACACACATACAAAACAAAGATATATTATATATATATATATAATATATATATATATATATACACACACACACATATACATATATATACACACACATATATACACACATCCAGAATTATATATCAACATATATCTATATATACACATATTGTACATATCCACACATACATATATATTATCACTTATATATACATATATATATAAGTATATATGTATGTGTGTGTGTGTGAATCCGTGTGTGTGTCTGTGTGCATGCACACACAAATTTCTATATATATATCATCATTATCATATATATATATATATAGCCTACAGATGCAATTGTAAAATACTGATAACGAAGAAAAAGTTCCTAAGATATCAAAGAGAGAAGGAAAGAAATACAATTAAGATTTGTTGATTCATGTGAATGTATGATTGATGAAAAGAACTTTTTTTCTTCTACCCCTCCTCTCTCTCACTCTCTCTCTCTCTCTCTCTCTCTCTCTCTCTCTCGCAATTAGATTACGAATTTAATAAATCCTCAACAAAACTGTGTATTTTGGGATATGGCAATTATAAAAGTCATGTAATAACACACACACACACAAACATATATATGCTTTTTCCTATCTATGATAAACAGAATTGCATATTATCCAGACCATTCCGGATGAAATATGAGTGCATGTTTGTGTGTGTGTACATATATATATATATATATGTACAGTGGAATTTTGGTTTACGAATACCACTTATGAACAAATCAGTTTACAAACAAATTTTCAAACATAAAATGTCTCTGATGATGAGTGGTGTCTCAAGTAACGAACATGCAAGCAAGTAAGAACAGTTGTCGACAAGCTGAGAGTATTAATGAGAGAGCATCAGTCGTTGTCTAGCTTTCACTCAGTATACATCCCAGCTTGAATATGATGGACATTCTTGTGAATTTCTTACAGGAAACATAGTTATGGTTTATGGACATTTCATGTGAAGAGCGGCCTTCAGGAATAAATTAAATTCATAAACTATGGCTCCAATATATATATATTGTCTGTACTCCACCTGCCTTCATCTTTTGTTTATTTTCATAAAGCTTCCCGTTATATATATATATATATATATATATATATATATATGGCATAGTTTATATAATAATGTGGTGGCACCTCTGTCAGACACAGCTTATATAATAATGTGGTGGCTCTTATCAGGCAGTTTATAACCCCATAAACTGACTTCGCCTACTATAATATTTACTGCCCTACATCTTAGAGTGTGCTTCTCCTCCGGATTTATGTGTTTCTACAAACAACCCTAAACATATATATATATATATATATATATATATATATATATATACATAAAAAGGTAAAGACCTCTTCAATCTCAAATAACCATGGGATTGCACTTAGAAAGTTCCCCTCTGAAGCACAAGTCCGGGCAAGGTTTTTTTATAGATCAGCAGTCACTCATGCACACCAGCCTCCCCTTCTCCATGATACTGATGTTGTCCGAGGGAAAGGCAAATCCTGATACACCTCGGCACTGGTCATGTCACAACTCATTTCTACAGCTGAATGAATTGGGGTGACATGAAATAAAGTGTCTTGCTCAAGAACACAATTCACTGCCCAGTCCAGGAATTGAAATCACTACCTTATGATTGTAAGCTCTAACCTCTGAGCCATGCACACACACACACATCAAAATCATCATCATCATTTAATGTCCATGTTCTATGCTAGCATTCCTTATAAAGTCACACTGACTCTTAAGGGCCAGTTTCATGGCATATATATTCCCCACTTGGAAGAGACACTGGACCATTGCACTTTTGCCAGCTGAGTGGACTGGTGCAATGTAAAATGAACTGTTTTGTTCAAGAACACAATGCATCGCCCAGTTCAGGGATTGAAACCACAATCTTACAATCATGAGTCCAACACCCTAACCACTAAGCCACACACCTCCACATGGATTGGACAGTTTGATAGGATCCAATGGGACCAAACACTGCATCATACTCCAGTGTCTGCTTTGGTATAGTTTGTATGACTGGATGCCCTTATTAATGCCAACCACTTTACAGGTGTAAAGGATGCTTTTTTTTGTTTTGTACCAGTAATACTACTGAGGTTATTGTACAGCTGGGAAAACTATGGACCCAAAATGGGGTAACATTATGCTAATGAGGAACAGAGAGGAGTAAAGCATAATATTTAAGCATTTTAAGGAAAAGAACAAATCTCCACTTTATATGACGAACTGATTTTGCTTTGTGTTGCTGTCACAGAATTATTGGAGGAAAAGGAAGGAGAGGGGTAGTTAATTTTATTGATGCCCATATCTAATCCTAGCTTATCTTATTGAAAAGATGATATCAAAGTTGAACAGAGTGAGATTTGAACTCAAATACATAGATAGCTGTACGGAAATTTATATAATACAGCACTCTTAACATTTCAACCACTTCACTAATTTTGCATTATTTAATAATAACAATGGTCGTTCAACTGTATGCACACGCAATAAGATGTTCACCATGGACAAATTTACTGCCAAAATATATAAATGCATCAACTGTAAATGTTGTGCAGTATAAAATGCACTTTTTTAATGTTAAATAAAGGAGTGTGGTGTTAACATTTTAAATAAAGGAGGAAATAAACGCTGTTACTGAAATTGCTGTTTTATGATTGGCTGATTTCGTTGATTTGAACCACTGCATGATGGGTAAAAAGGAAAGAAAATAAGGATGGAAAGAGAAAATGTCTAGTTGCTGCTGCTGCTGCTGCTGCTGTTGGCAGTTGAACTATCAGACGAACGTATTGTGAATATTATGTCAGAAATCTAATAATCTTGAGATTACAGAAGAATCCAATAACCGAACCCAAATAACCATAACTCTCTCTCTCTCTCTCTCTCTCCTCTCTCTCTCTCTCTCTCTCTCTCTCTCTCTCTTTCTCTAACACACAAATATTTCTGACAAAAGTATGGAGTTTCATATTTCTTTGGGAAAAGAAATATCAATGTTGTGATGTTCATACAATTCTCAAAAGGCATTGTCAGTAGGATAGAGCCACAGTTGAATGACAACTTAATAACGTACCAAATCTCTCTATGAACATATAACCCTCTGTCTGTCAGTCTCTTCTCTCTCTATCTCTCTCATGCACACACACACACACACACACATATAATGGACCTATGAAGAGTTCATCAAATACCAGTTGGTATCAAATGAACCCATGAAAAATAACTATTCAAAGCACATACACATTAATACATTCACAAATGCTTGCACTTTTGCAAACACACTTCTACATACATATATACATATATATATATATATATATATATATATATATATATATATATATATATACACACACATACATATACATACACATACACACTGACTTGCTTGAAGAATATAGATTATTCAAGAACATACTTGAAATCATTATTATCGTAATTCTAATTTTTTTTGTTTTGGACAATTGTTTTCTTTACTGCTTCTGTCATGTACTGGATAGTTCTTACAGCACTACTACGACCACTACTACTTTTCAGCTGCCTTTTATTATATATACTCATAAATATATATATATATGTGTGTGTGTGTGTGTGTGTGTGTGTGTGTGTATTATGTATATGTATGTATATCTTTACTCCCTATGTGCACATGTACACACTTTCATTTCAGTTCTTTTATAAACCATAATTCTGCATAATTCTGTTAGGTCATGAATATACAGAAGGTAAGTAGGCCACTAACAAAAGCAAAATTATGAGTAAAAGAGAAAAAAAAATGTTTAAAAAAAAAAGAGCAATAAAAATAAAGACAAACAAAATGCAAAAATGGAAGGTGGAAATGGCTGCTTGAGATTGTCCAAATGAAAATGGTTGGAATTGATGGCTACATATATTAAGAAGTGAAATGACTGTGGAGATTGATTCTTTCTATTTCTGTACCATCATTTAGCATACTGAGAGACCGAAAAAGAAAAAAGGAAAACAAAAGACAGAAAATAAGAAAGGGAGGGAAAAAAATGCTGTTTTAGGATTTAAAAAATAAAACCATATTTTTCAAGAAAAATAAGCAAAGATTGTTGATGTATGAACAAAATGAATATATGAATTTTTTACTGCTTAAGAGACAAAAAAAAAAAATTAAATTATCAATTTGTTCCCTAATTCTGAGGGAACTCACTAGGAACTTGTTTTGTGTATCTTAGTTAATATTAGTTTTAAATTTTGGCACAAGGCCAGCAATTCTGAAGAAGGTGAGGGTGCAAATTATTTACATTGACCCCAGTGCTTAACTGGTACTTATTTCATTGACCCCCAAAAGGAATGAAAGGCAAAGTCTACCTTGGTGGAATTTGAACTCAGAATATAAAGACAAGACAAAATACTACCAAGCATTTTGTCTGGCATGCCAACAATTCTACCAGCTTGCTGCCTTTGACTTAGTTAATATTACAACTACTATAAGGCAGCAAGCTGGCAGAAACGTTAGTGTGCTGGGCAAAATGCTTAGCACTATTTCATCTGTCTTTACATTCTGAGTTCAAATTCCTACAAGGTTGAATTTGGCTTTCATCCTTTCGGGGTCAATAAATTAAGTACCAGTTGCATCCTGGGATCAATCTAATCAATTGGCCACCTCCCCAAAAAATTTCGGGCCTTGTTCCTAGAGTAGAAAAGAATATTACAACTGCTACTACTTCCAACACCGCTACTATTACTACTATTAATATTGTATCCATTTCACCTCCATTAGCAGGGCCCCCTCAGTAGCATTATAGACCCCTGGGCAAATCAGTGCCTTGGACCCTATAGTATTTATCAATTGAGAGCAATCCACAGCATACACAGATTAGAACTGGGTCCCAAGACATGTGACACCTCAGGTAAATCCATGCACTGAGCCCTATAGTGTGTAGCTGCAACATATATAAAGATCACAATTGGGCCCCAGGTAACTGCCCAATGTACCCACGCCTTAAGATGGCACTGTCCATTGGCCCATGGTAGAGGTAGATTTGAGACATTACAGTTATTAAACAATAACTGTCACTCTCCATTGTTACAGCACCCTTGTTTTTTATAAGTAAATAGCTGTACATCTGCATGGCACTTGTTAATGGATAAATGAACTGAGTTAACTGGCTTTAGAGAAACATAGATCTACACTGCTGCTGGTAATGAGTCAGGGAAGTGCAGGAGTTAGGGGAGGGTGACTGATGCTTCTTTTGATAGTTAGTTTGGTTCAATAACAACTTGACCAACAGTGAGATCATCTCTGAGTCACAGCAGAGGTATTAGTATTGTGACTGACCAAAAATAAATAAGCCAACTTCACCATGCATAGATGCAAACAAGAAAAGTTCTAAGGGTGGCTATGGTTGACAGTGGTCAGTTGTAATCGAACATGGTCACTCAGCCTGTTGGAATTAACAAGCACCCTCCCCACCCTTTTAATTGAAAGTATATCCTATGATCTAAAAAGAAGAAAAAAAAAAATAATGAGATGGTCATAAGTTGAGTGCCTTTCATCACAGGTCTGCTCAATCATGTATGACCGAGGGTTAAAAGTAAAACAACAACAGCAATTCACAACAGCCGGACCACTCCAGTTGTTCCAAAATGTTCTCGCTGCATCTAAATTAAGAGGTTGAAGTGATAGTATACTATACTTAGGGAAATATTTCACTGAGTCTATATCAATATTAGAAAAGAAATTCGGTTCCAGAAGTAATAAATGTCAATGCTGGAATGGAAAAATAAATGAAACAAGCTATAATCTCCAACATCCATTCATGAGAGAGGATAAAAACTCTTTAACTTCTTCAACCTGTAAGCTGCCAGAAGTACCCATATTTGCTAGTTTATAGCCTGTCTCATTGATTCAACAGAATGTTTTATGGGCCTTTAGTTCTTGGTTTCTATGTTGAACATCAGAGAAGATGAATGGTTAAACATTGCATATAAGAGAATCTATATTCTTTGTTCTAGTATCCAAGCAGGTTTTGCAGTAAAGTTTGCTATAATGAACAATGAGCCAGAGAACTGATGAGCAAAGAAAGGGAAAAAAAAAAACAATCAATAAAAAAAATAAACAATCAGATAAATAATAGAAGTCAAAATAAAGAGGTTAAAGAGATATTGTGGTTGAGTAGTTAAAGAAGGAAAATATTGTCTTGAGGTCCATAAGTTCAACCACAGCTACAAGCAGAATATTTTATTCTTAATGATCTTTTTCAGTAAAAGCAGATGGTAAACAAAGAGGGTAGGATTCATAGTCCATGGTTAAGTGGTTGGTATCAGAAAAAGGGGTCAAGCTATAAAATACTTGCTTCTAATATTTAAATTTATAGAGCTATCAAATGCATGGTAACATGAGAATATAAGCAAAAGTATTGATTTCTTTTTAGAAGACATAAATATACACAAATAAACTGACCTTGAGCTGTTGCTGGTGCTTGATACACCAACATAGGAAGTTAAAAGGCAAGACTAATCCTATTGTGGATTAAATTTAGAACAGGGATGCTAAACAGGGGTACAAAATATGTGCTAAAGTATGGGTTGGCAATTCAGTGTCGTTAGACATTTCCATTGGTGAATGGCTATGCTTAAAGAAAGAAAAAAAGGACACATCGCACAGTCAAGTCCTTGATAGGATGTTCGAAGTACTAATACAACAGAGAGCTAATATTTGATAAAAAAAAAGAAGCCAATGGCACTTATCATCATTGTGACCAAAAAGTAAAATGATAATACTTGTAGCAAGCTCGTCTAACCCATGCCAACATGGAAAATGGACACTAAATGATGATGATGATGATGAAGAAGAATTTTATTAGTTTACTCTTGTTGGGATATTTTGTTGCATCCTGTTGCAGTTTAGCCTCAGGTCAACCTTGATTGAGCACTTGTAAGATTAAGAATATTCCAGAAGTGACAATCCCATCTAGAACAACATTGCCCAATAAGACCTTCCTATTTTGTTTTAAGATGAAAGGATATAATTCAAGAGAATTTAGCTGCTATTTTTAGCAGGGTGAATGACCAGATATGGCTCCCACATAGGCTTTTGTTAATTCATGTAATATGCTGATGAGCACGTATACATTAGCATGTGTATATACTATAGTGTTTTCTCCTTCCTACTTTTCTCTTTCTATCTCTCTTTCGTATAAACATCTCTTTTCTAGATAATTCCTGGCCATTTGTTGTCAGTCTAGCGAACAAATGGGAGTCACAGCTATTTCAAATAAAATATGCCCGTCATTAAGGCTAACAACAAGAATCATAACACATTCAAATGTACAAGACTAATTGAAATAATGAAAGCCTGAATTTAATAATCAACAGAATGAATATTGAATGAGTGGTTAACAGACTTCACGAACTATTTATTCTACAACAACAATAACAATACAATAATCCCTCAATGTGAAGGTGGCATAGCTTAGTGGTTAGTGCATTTGGCTCATGATTACTGAGCCCGGAGTTCAATTCCCAGACATGCATTTATATCACATTGCTTTATTTCACATTGCTCCAGTCCACTAGGCTGGCAAAAATGAATTGTACCTGTAATCCAAAGGGCCAGCCATGTCACAATCTGTGTCATGCTGAATCTCTCAGAGAACTACGTGAAGGGTACATGTGTCTGTGGAGTACTCAGCCACATGCATGCTAATTTCACGAGCAGGCTTTTTCATTAATCAGGTCAACTGCACTGCTCATCGTGGTAATCAACAGAGAACCAGGCCAGTCACGTACCGACTATTGACAAAAGTGACATAGATAAGCTATGAGGTTTCTGTGAAATCTTAAATTTTCCTTCTTCTCATGAACCTCTTCTCTTTCTTTGAAATAAACACACTGTGATTTAACTCATTTCTGCTCTTTCACAAACATTTTACTTGGATATAGACACACAATCCACTCAAGAATAAGGTGTCGGTGTTTAAAGTGATTCGATATAATCTACTGAAATTGAAATGCAATGACAATATTCTAAGTATTCATTAGAGTCTATATCGACAAGTTTTTGTAAAAGTATCCTCCTCTACATATAACAGGCAGAGTCAACACCTATTGAAAAGGTTGCAAAATGCAACGCAAATTTTAGGAAAAGTAAATAAGTAAATGAGCAGAAACATTACCAGTGAGTATGTTAAATAATAAAGCACTAAAAGAGAATGACTCTCCCTAGACACAACAAAATATGCTTCAACACACGAACTCACATGAAGAATCTTGCAACCAAATCCAAAAACAAAGTATATATATATATATCCATCCAACCCACACCAGCTTGGAAAATGGATGTTAAACAATGATAATGATGCTGAGATGCCTGTGCATAACTACACTTATACATACACATGCATATATGTGCATATATAGATGTGCATAAATACATACATATGCACATGCATACAAATTATTGGATGGCCTTTGACTCTCCTGAGTTCATTCATTTTTTGACCTTCATTGGCCTTCATTTAAAACCAGTGGCCAGGTTTTCATCCCACTGCCATTTTAATGGTTTTTCTCACCAAACAGGGTACACAGAAGAGTGTAGTACAGGTGGGAGCGGTTACCCATGTGGTGTGTGTTCACTGAAGTGCCATCACTGTCTGATATGTGAAGTCTTAGTCTTGCCATTCTGGTGCATGTATTCCTCATAGCGAAGGTTCATGAAGAGAGGCCCTACATCTTAAGAGGAAAAGGGAAAGGAGAGCAAAATGTGGTTGTACTCAAGAGAGTTGAAATTCATCACGTACAGACACATTTCCTTATCATCATTTCTACACTAACGAAAGGAAGTATTTGCAACAAAACACACACACACACACACACTACTAAAAGTTTTCATTGATGTAGCAAATATCGAAAGCTATGAACCAATTACATAAACAAATGACCTGATTCTCACAGCAAATTCAAAAGAAAGGCTTCAAGAAATAAGATCTATAATCAAAAGGACCAATAATTTATATTTCAGAGGTTTGAGTGTCAGTAATTAGGCCCCAAGGCTAGCAACAGGAAAATTATTTGGTTTCATGGGTGAGCTTGTGTAATTGCACAAGTTATGATAATATATATAGAGAGAGAGAAATAGCAAATTAAATTCTTAGTGCATATATGTCTATATATATTTAATGCAAGGAGTGATAATGCACAAATAGTATGGTAAGAAACATCATTTATTTGTAGCACAAAATTGTTTCCAAGTGCTGAATATTAAACATAACTAGCAATGGGAAGCCACTACATGATCACTCAAAATGCTAGAAATAGCTACGAAATTTTCTCAAAAGAAAAGAAGACTATATTGGATAATATAGTTTTGCACATTCGGAAAAGAAGAAATGATCTTCAATCAGACGTCCACTTATTCAGTATAAATGTTCCTTCAACATAAATGAGACAATATTTGGAGCAAGAACATTTCTTACCAGTCGTATATTAACATACAAACAACACACATGCGCATATGTGCACGCTTTCTCTATCTCTCTAACACAGACACACTTATGATGAGTATTTATGAACATATTTATGTGGATATAAATGTATATAAATACACACACACACACACACATACACACACACACATACACACACACACATACACGTGTTATCCCCTAGGTGGGATTAGAAATTTGAATTTGAAATTGAGGAATTACAAGGATGCACACCAGCACACACACACACACATGCATGCATATATACATACATACACGCACGCACACACACACACACACACCACACACACACACACACACACGTACAATTCTCTTCTATACAGTTTTCATCAACAAATTACACTCACAAGGCATTGGTTGGCCTGGGGCTACAGGTAACATTTTAACCCAGGGTATCACAGTAGGATTGAACCCAAAACTATTACTATTCTGCTACCCTTATCTCTGGTGCTGATCATTTCAACACAGTATTTGGGACTAACGAGATTATTGATCTGCTGCTATTTTCGTATATGCTTTTCTTTTCATATCTTTTTCTAGTCTGAGTTGGAAGAGTAGTGTTTTAAAGATAGTAGTAGTAGTAGTAGTAGTAGTAGTAGTGGTGGTGGTGGTGGTGGTGGTAGTAGTAGTAGTAGTAGGGGGGGTCAGGTGTTGAAAGATCAGGTGGTGCTGTTAAGTCAAGCGATGGATTAACTCTACAGCCCAAGATCAAGAACTGTCTCCCTTTTAAACAGGCTTCCACACAGTTTTCATCTACTAAATTTACTTCCCAAGACTTTGGTGGACTTGAGGTCAAAGTAGATTTCACTAGCCAAAATGATTCTGCATATCTGGATTGAATCCAAAATCACATCTTTGCAAAGTGGAGTTAACCACCACAAGCATGCCAGCATCTGTTAGTGCTAACTACTCTTGTACATTTATACCACCTGAATTTACCATTCTCTCTGTCAGTCCGGATCTTTTCAGTTTGAACGGCAGTTTTTAACATGATTTCTAGGTAACTAAAAAATTTTAAACTTCGTATACTGGTAGAATGTGTTTATAAAACATCTTTTTCTCTTGGCTTTATTGAGAAAATTCTATAGTTTGTAAGATATTTGTTGTTTTTTTTTCTTCAATTTCAGGCAATTTCAACCAATCAAATACGTCTATTGAGGTGAAAACATTCTGTGCCGTATGAATATGTCCCTCGTTTAAGAAACAGATTGGGTTTATTTACATTTCTGAAGGAAAAAAGATACCCTTCTCCCCACCCCTAACCCTGACCAACCTTAACAAACCCTAACCCTAAAACAGATTGAAATGCAATAGATCGATTCTTGGGTCATAATTATGGGTGACAATTTCATATGACACCGCTAGAAAAAACTGCCGTTCAAACCGAAAAGATCCGTCAGTCCTTTATAGACCCCACTTCATCTTTACTGTAGCAATTGCATATGCACGAAGGACATAGAAACCAAAGCTATTTCCCAGATTACACTAGGATTTTGTGCTCTCTTCTTACTAACTTAGCACTTTGGTCTTGAAACTATTAGCCTATAGGCCTTTCAGGTTTGGAACTTTTTGCTGAAATTCTGAGACAGATTATGTTATATACAAGTTAATAATATATGAATGTCATAAGTACAGCAGGAACCTGCAGCTCTTATTATCTTTATATCTACTTGTATCCATCTCACCAGACAGATAGATAAAGTAAGATTAACTTGTACAGTAGACAGTGAATGTTCACTACCAACCAGCCACCTACACCATCACCCACCTATCTGTCTGTCTGTCTATCTATCTATCTATCCTCCTCTCTATCCATCTTTCTATCCACCTCTCTATTCATCTCTCTATCTATCTATCTCTCCACCCCTCTCTCTATCTATCTATCTATCTATCTATCTATCTATACACACACACACACACACACACATCATTTGCTTCTCTTATTTCTTGTTTTCGCTTCTCAAGACTTCAACAACTTACATTTAAACTGTGCTGACAAGCTATTTGTCTTTTTTTTTATTTAAATACACAATAAAATGAAAAAGAATTTTAAAAAAACAACAAAAACAAAGAAGCAATAAGTATTCTCTGCAAATAACAAAAATCATTATATGAGTGTGTGTGTGTGTGTGTGTGTGTGTATTTTTGTTCTTTCAAACATAAACATGTATAAACCTACTAAGCATGTGTGTGAGAGAGAGAGATCAACTGTAGTATTTATAAGAGATAAGATTACTGCGGTTATATACACATGCACACATGTACACACACCTCCCCCCTATGTGAACACATGCACACACACACACACACACACACACACACACACATGTGATGAAAATGGATAATGTATTCTGGGAGAAAAACTTCCTTTTAGAACCAGAGATGGTGGTGATGCTAGCTAAGAAGAAGAAGAAGAAGAAGAAGAAGAAGTAGTAGTAGTAGTAGTAGTAGTAGTAGTAGTAGTAGTAGTAGTAGTAGTAGTAGTAGTAGTAGTAGTAGTAGTAGCAGCAGCAGCAGCAGCAGCAGCAGCAGTAGCAGCAGTAGTAGTAGTAATAGTAGTAGTAGTAGTAGTAGTAGTAGTAGTGGGGGTATGGTGGTGGTGGTGGTATTTGCAAGTATATAGGAATACTAAGGGAGGGTGTATGTGCATGCATGTGTGTATATGTATATTGTGTGTGTGTGTGTGTGTGTTTACATATGCAAATGATTATTATCTTCACCGTCATTGATTTATTGTTTGTTTGCTTTCCCCATGATTGTATACAAAGCAGAGGAAATCATGGGTATTGAAATATTGGGTGTTGAACGATTTAATAGGGTAATCTTGGAAGATTATTCCGTACGAAATAAATATCTAATGTTTTTAAATTGCAGTACATTGTATTTATAAACAGTGAAAAGAATGTGAAATAGATTAAGAATTTATGTTTAACCAGTCCTAATTTAATTAAATATTAATAAAAAAAATATTAAATAAATAATTTGCGATATTCAATTGTAGCATTACTATAATAGTGCAAGTAATACTCTCTGTGTTGGTTAGGTGATACAGCTTTGCCGTTTAACTTTGTGATGTAGCTTGCTGTCCCCCAATGTATTACTGCTATGTGAATATTCAGTTCTTTGGGAGAATGGTATAGATCATAAGGCCTCTGTAATGTACCTCAGCTTAGCTCAACTGTTGATATATTGCCGACATTTAACTACACGGAATAATTTAAGTACAAAAGAAAATTTTTTGAAATCCTTAATTTTTTTTTTGCATGTCTTTTAACAGTGCATTCCTGGAACATTCTTGATATCATACCCTTATGATGGAGAATATGTGAAAAGAAACAAAAAAACTTCAACCCATCTGGCTCAATATTTTACTTAACATTAATGTTATCGTTCTAAAAATCTGATCTACACACCCTCCTTTTAAGATATCAATGGTCGTCTTACCAGCTTACAGCAATTTTTCGTGCAACATTTATCCTCAACTAATTCTTATCACTTGTCTCTATCGTTACAATTGTCAGAGCTGGTAAGAATATGGTGATTAAAACCTCTAATACCAAGTTGCAGTTTTCTTTATTTTTGTTTTTGTTTCTTCTTTTGATATTTTTGTTTTACAACTCACTTTAGCAACTCAGTCTGCCTTTCAAATTTACATTGTGTGTGTAACATGTTACATATAGTATTTTTAGTTCATACCACTCCAGTTGCTACTGGTCCTTTATCTTCACTTATCATGTTTCACTGCCACACAACAACACATTTGTCACACATGCATTCATTGTACACCAACCTATCTTTTCAATGAAAAGAGAAAGCAAAGAGGCAATTTTCTAGAACTATACCAGCCTCTTTTTCACCTTAAATGCAATG
Source organism: Octopus sinensis (assembly GCF_006345805.1). NCBI lineage: Eukaryota > Metazoa > Mollusca > Cephalopoda > Octopoda > Octopodidae > Octopus > Octopus sinensis. The sequence goes on from NC_043013.1 coordinate 28,184,854, forward strand.
TTATATCACTTGCTCTCCATTCTTTGTGGTAATCAAAACAGCTAGAAAAAAAAACATTCATCTATCCATTTATCAGTTTGGGCAAAAATACCCTAGTTGTCAATAATCCATGTGCATGTGTTTGCATGTTTAAATGCATGCATATATATACATATATATATTAGAGTAATATAGTTTTCATAAAAGTGTCTCATGTGTGTATGTACACACAAACACACACATAATAAGTTAATATACAATTGTCACATACACAAATATTGAATGAATAAATAGATTGGTGGTTCATAATTGAAACTATTCAAATTAATATTACAAAACTGAAGAGGAGAGAAAAATAAGATGCAATGATTATGGTTTCTTAAAAGGGAGAAGAAGAAAAAAACAGTGAAATCTATGAATGTATAAACTATCATCATTATTTTAACATCCGCTTTTCGAGGCTTGTAAAGGTTGGATGGAGTATACTAAAGTAGATTTTCTATATCTGGATGCCCTTCCTGTCACCAACCCTTACCTGTTTTCAAGTAAGGTAATATTTTCCAATGCCCGGACACGCATGCACAGAATACTGGAAATGAAAGACACTGCTTCTATGACAGTGACATTTATTTACAGCTATGATGCAATGTCAAAACAAGGAGACATACACACACACACAACAGGCTTCTTTCAGTTTCTGATTACTAAACCCACTCACAAGGCTTTGGTCAGCCCTGGGCCATAGTAGAAGACACTTGCCCAAGGAGCCCCACAGTGGGATTGAACCTGAGAGCACATGGTCCCAGTCCATCCAATGGGTTCTCACAAAGTTTTTGAATACCAAATTACTTTAGCTAGACTTTGGTCACTTCTTAACTACAATAGGAGTCATTTGGTCAAGATTCCACACAACAGGATCAAACCTGAAGACTTGTAATTCAGAAGTGAATCCCTTAATTCTTTTACTGTGGAAATCAGATACATCCACTCAAAATTTCATTACCCTTAATTGTGGAAAGTAGTTTTGTATATCAATCTATCTTTTGTTGAAGAATGTCATGTTTGAAACTAGTTTCTGTTGTCAAGTATATTGAGGCAACATGGCTTAGAGAAAGCACCAGTTTTCTATTTTTTGGTAGATATTTACCATCATTACTGGTATAACCATAAAATTTAATTCCACAGTGAAAGGATTAAGCACCTAGGCATTGAGATTACATATATGTGGATGTCTACAGCACTATAGACATTCAAAGAGACATCATCATCATCATTCAATGTCTGCCTTTCATGCTGACATAGGCTGGACAGTTTAACAGGGGCTGGCCAGGCAGGAGCCTGCACCAGACTTCTATATCTGTTTTGGCAGGGTTTTTATAGCTAGATGCTCTTCCTAACACCAACCACCCCACAGAGAGAACTGAATGCTTTTTACATGGCACAAGCACAGGCGAGGTCAGATTACCATAGTTATTACAGCTGGACGCCCATCCAAATGCCAACCACTTTACAGTGTGGATTGAATGCTTTTTAAGTGGCACCAGCACCAGCAGGGTCACCAAATAACTTGCAAGAGAAGGGTCCTTTAAGATGAGAGGGAGAATTGGAAGAGGAGATCTTGAGTCAGATGATGAAAGGTTATAGTGAGCAAGAGAGACAGAAACAGGTGTCTTGCCGTAGGAGAAGTACATAGTTACCCAGCCAGAGAGAAAGGGGGACAGAGAGAGAGAGGGAATAAGAAAATGAGAAAATCCTTATTGAGAATTTGTATTTGTCATGATGTTCATATTGTAACCAGAATGAAATTGGAACACAAAATCCAGTAAGAAACAATGGAAAATGTCATCAGTTATTCACGGCTAAATAGATATAATATTATATTAACTTCTGTATGCATGTTTATATGGACACACAAATACATACAATAAACATACAAACATATATATATATACACACACAAAAATACATACATATAAACATAAATATGGATACATATACATGCATGTGTGTGTGTGTATGTGCATGTGTGTTCATATACACATCTAAACTCTTATATATACGTTATATATATATACATATACACACACACACCAACATACTTATGAAAGCACAAACAACTCCTACCATACTGATATACATATTTATACACATACGCACACACAAATACATGCATATAAGTATATACAAGCATAAACATACATAACTATTACATATGCATATATGCACATACAAATATACATTCATGCACACACACACATTATATATATATACATAACTACAGCAGTGGTCGCTTTTGCTCTCTAACTCTCATGGATTATCTCCACTTAGATACTGTTTCTCTTAGCTTGTTTGCAGCACTTTTACATTGTATTCAATTACAAGCCTTGCCTTTGTTTTCTTATCATAGAAATGATGTTATTGAAACACAACAACAGTTTCTGAATCACCACTTATGAAATAGAGAGAGGTGGAGAGGAGAATCTATATCAGACTTTTTTTTTTCCTGATTTGATAAAATTCTGCTTTTTGGTTTGGCATAATAGACTCTTACATTGAGATTAATCTCAGATGGAATCATACATGAATATATATATATATATATATATATATATAATATATATATATATATTATATTATATATATACAAACACACACATATATACACACATATATATATACACACATCATACACATATATTCATATATAATATACATATATATATACATATATATATATATATATATATATATATATATATATAAATATATACATACATATATACAAATATGTGCACACACGTGTGTGTATGTGTATGTGAGTGCACATACATATATCTATATACATCTGTATACACATATGTATACATGTGTATATTCTGATACACACACACCTATATACAGACAGAACAAGAGAGAGAAATATATATATATATATATATATATATATATATATTATATATATGTGTCTGTACACAATGACTTAAAAGAGAAAACAAATTTGAAAAAGAAAAAAAAAACTCAACAAAATTTTAATATGAGACAATCACTTCCAATTATAGATTTCTTACGTTGGTTGCACAAGGTTACAAATTAGAGTGAAACAGAATCTAAGGAAACTAGCGATGTTGTGCTGTTTGAAATATTTGTACAAATTACATGGATGGTTGTAGTGGCCATTGAATCAACTCGAGTATTTATTCTACTAGCAGTATTTATTTAATCAACCTTGTTCAGATGAAAGGCCTGAGTAGGATTTGAACTTGGAACATAAAAAGAGAAAAACTCTATTACACTATGAGTAATGTGTACCCATGGAAAAAGCACAAGTGATAAATGTTTGGTTTTACGGTTAATTGCTTGGCAGCAAACTATTTATTTAAAAGGGATTAATTGAATAAAATATACATTCTTCATTATCCTTTCATAAATATTAAAATACTTCAAACAACAAAACATAAAATATATATACACACACACCCATATATATATACACATATATACATGCATATATATATATATATATATATATATATATATATATATATATATATATATACACATATACACACATACATACACACATAGACCATACATATGTGGTGGGGGGTGGACAGTTAACTAAATGACTTGTCAGTATTTTAATGAAATACAGAGATAGTAAAAGTATCATAGCTGCTAATTGCCTTTGATTGCACATGTCAAGAGGGACAGAACAAGATAGGGAGAAAGAAAAAGAGACAAGCTGGCAATTATATTAGTAGATTAGTATATAATTTAGTCCAGAATTCTACCGTTTCTGTCAACTTCGCTGCCCTTTTATTCCAGCTTATTAAAAAAAAATACTTCAACAATTGGGTGAGAGTTTTTATACTGAATATCATAGTTGAACAGACATCATAACAGAAAGGGTAACAAGAAATGAAGATACAGCAAATTGACCTATCCATAATTAGTATGTCTTATATAATGATGTTGTAACATATAGGATTTAGAACATAAGGTCACCATATTGTAGTCAGCAGAGGTAGCTGTGGTAAGGGGTGTTTAGTCCCAGTTCAGCCTCAATTGGGTAGATCTATAAATCAATGGCTTTCCAGCCATGACCATCCCATCTTTTTCCTAAGCACTGTAAATCCAAACCATTTTATCCAAACCTTTCATAAGCTGTGAAGGATGTAATTAGAGGGAGATTTGACTGCCATTTTTAGTGACAACTTTGAGACTCCCTTGCTAGCTCTGCAGACAGCAGGAGAGTAGTTTGCTGGGTCTAGCTTGGCCACACCACGTTGAAGATAAGAAAGATTTCTAAATGGGCCAGCATGCTTTTTATTTCTTTTGTTACATAGGGTTTACTTCAGTTCTACACAAGAGATTGCATATATAAGCAAGAGAAATGTTGTTTGCCAATGATTGTACATTTATTTCTCAAAGTACAGAGAACAGGCAAAACTTGGTAAATACTTTTGGCAATGAAACCACAAACTCTGGCTTGAGTATTAGTAACCAGAAGACTACAGTTCTGAACCTTGATACAAACCAAGTAGTACAATCAGGGCCCATAACTATTGAAGGATAGAAAGAAGCTGATAGAGAAAATTCACTTTATCTGTCTATCTAAGCAGAACAAGCAATAATGATGGCAGGCTCAGCAATGATCTAGATTACAAGATAAGCAAGGCAGCTAGCTCATCATTTAGATTATCGAGAAAGGGAATTTAGAACAAGCTAATTGCAATACAAGAGAAGTACAAAGTATACTGAGCAATAGTACAAACCACCCCATTTTACAGATCAGTGACATGGCTGTTATACAGCAGACAGATAAACAGCAGACAGATAAACAAAAAGATTAATGCATTCGTGACAAAACACCTGAGAAAGTTCATGAACTGGAAAGACAGTGTCTGGAACACTATTGTCCTAAACAAAGGCAAGTCCTTTAGAGTGAGAGAAATATTAGTACAGTAAGAGCTCTAATGGCTTTGGGCTTGTTTAAAGAAAGAAAAAACTTGGTTATCAAGATGAATTTACAGCTGTGCAGCTGTATGAGAAGTCATGGGAGCCCTCACCCTTCAACTGAGATAAAAAGATGTCATTAAAAGGAATTTGAGGAAACTGGTCAGTTGATACCTGCAACTGGATCACAGAAACCTTAATGGCAGAAAGTGTCTCACATTTGATACTATGACTTGACATTTTTACACATGGACAGACAGCCCATGTGCCATGTAAAAAAGCACCTGAGCTGGTGTCACATAAAAAAAAGCACCTGAGCTGGTGTCACATAAAAAAAGCACCTGAGCTGGTGTCACATAAAAAAGCACCTGAGCTGGTGCCATATAAAAAAAAGCACCCAAGCTGGTGCCACGTAAAAAGTGCCTGATACATTCTGTAAAGTGGTTGGTATTAGGAAAGGCATCTAGCCATAGAAACCCATTTCAAAACAGATAATTGGAGACTGGTGCAGCTCTCTGGCTTGCCAGCTCCTGTCAAACTATCCAATCCATGCCAGCATGGAAAACAGACATTAAATGATAATGATGATGATGATGATGATGAGTTACAGAAACTGAACTTAATGGTCAAAAGACCAAGAGTTCAAATTGTGTTACTGGTACTGCATTTTATCACAGATGAATACATTTAACTTACAACAGTTAAGTACACCTAGGCATTAAATATGTACTCTAGTGATGCCCAGCACAACCTTGTCAGCAAAATAAGAAAATAAAAACACAATACATTCAATGAATCCTTTGTTATTAAAGTAGTGCAGGGTGAGCTTTAACTACTTCTCATTGGTCAGAAGTTAATAGAAAATAAACATAAATTATCTTCTCTTGAATTCGCATGCAAAATCAGGTTTTAGTGCCAACCCAATAAAGCGATCAGCAAAAAGAAAACCACTTTAATTGTGTTCTGTCAACGAGGTGTATTCTCTGTTCAATTTAATGCTCAAACATTGTGCATTTAGATTGAACAAAAAAAAAAGAAAGAAAAAAAGAAAGAAACACATAGAGAAATAAAATGGAAATAAAGTCTACTTCTTACTGTTAAAGAAAACCACAAATAAAAACCTGTCATTCATCATAACTCATTTGAATTGACTTTCAGACACAACTTGAATAAATATTCTGAAAAATTACATTCATGAAAACAAATTGTACAACATTTGTTAGTCATAACAAATCACACCTGTGCATGGAAGAGCTCTAACATTTATTGTTGTTGTCGTTGTTGTTGTCATTGTTAATGTTTTCCTGTTGACCACTTTATGGAGCAAGTTAGCAGCCAGCCTTGCTGAATTGACAAAAGGCAGGAGGACAATGACTAAGAGATAATGCTCTCCACATTTTATAATTTACAAAGTTGTGTTGTGGCTAGACTTGCAGCTCATAGTTCACACTCTTTCAAGGTTGACTAATCCCTTTCATTGTTAGTGGTGGTGGAGGTGGAGGTGAGGATGAGTTTAGAGAAATAAGCATTAGTATGCAGATATTTAATGTACACATGAAATTACCACGTGGATAACGCATTGGGCTGCCAGTTAACGATTGTGAACACCTATCACAAAGAGAATGTTCGGCTGTGTTTCTAAGCAGGAAACTATTGCATTATATTTTAAATATATATATATATATATATATATAGGCATCCCTTGTGTTACGGAAGCATTATGCTCCTGAAAATATTGCTGTAGTGTGGAGTTCCATACTGTTAAACATAAATTTTTCATTGATTCCATCTTCATTGACTTCTATGGAACTGGGGAATCCAATGGGAAAATAGACCTCTGCATTATGGTAAGATTTTCAGGAGCATTACTGTTCTGTAATTTGGGTTAAAGGCTCTACATTGGCACACAGATATAAATAAGCATAGAAAAGAGCAACTGCTTAAATTAACCCCCTAAATACATGAATGGCATTGTTTAAGGATGTTGAATGAAACATCCATGTTTCCAAGGGTGAATTATCCAAACCCCAAAGAATTCCTCTCAACATATAGCTATGATGCTCCCACACTACTTCTGCTCGTGATCAGAGATGCACATATCATCAGCCACTAAGGGACATGCTCAACTGGTTATGGTCAAACAACTGACAAGCAAATCTGTGGTATTGGGCCGAATATTTGCTGTAGCCCATCTTTTATACCAAGACAAAACAATATACATGATGACACTTCCAAAGAAATAAAAATGCCTGCTAGTTCTCCTATAATGTTTTCCCTTCGTTTATTGCTTTACATAGACCTGTGATTCTTAACCATTTGTTTGCCTATGGAGCCCTTCAATTACTATTTTATTCTATTGGACCTCCATAGCCATTCGCTGTATATATATAAAAACAAATTTACTGTATTTTTAAAATTAAATATTATTAGGAATTATACAAAAAGGAAATTTGAAATATTTTGCGCATTGTAGAATTATAACCAATTTATTCTTTTCTACTCTAAGCACAAGGCCTGAAATTTTGGGGGAGGGGGTCAGTCAATTAGATCGACTGCAGTAGGCAACTGGTACTTAATTTATCCAGCCTGAAAGGATGAAAGGCAAAGTTGGCCTTGGCGGAATTTGAACTCAGAACGTAAAACAGACAAAGTACTGTTAAGCATTTCGCCTGGCATGCTATCATTTCTGCCAGCTCACCACCTTTCCCTTGTACAAATATTCTTTTCTGCTCTAGGCACAAGGCCCAAAATTTTGTGGGAGGGGGCCAGTCAATTTGATTGACGCAACTGGTATTTAATTTATCGACCCCGAAAAGATGAAAGGCATAGTTGACCTCAGCAGAATTTGCACTTAAAATGTAAACACAGATGAAATACTGCTGAGCATTTCGCCCAGCACACAAACGTTTCTACCAGCTCACCACCTTTATAACCAATTTATTGAGCATGATCAAGACCTTTGGTAATTTGCTGGGCTTAAGAAGACACATCAAGCCAAATGAAATCATAGTTATGGCCACTGCCCGTAACACATAAAAGGTACCCACAACACTCTTGGAGTGGTTGGCATTAGCAAGAGCATCCAGTCGTAGAATTCAAGCCAAATCAGACTGGAGTCTGGTACAACTCTCTGATTCATCAGTCCCAGTCAAACCATCTAATCCATGCCAGCATGGAACACAGATGGTAAATAATGTTGATAATGGTGATGGTGAAATTTTAACAACAAAATCTTACATGAGTCCCAGTTGAGACCATCTGTAGACCTAAACCAAAACATCTCATCCGATTTTAACCCTTTACCATCCAAACCAGCCAAATCCAGCCAAAATATTCAACCTGTTTTACACTGAAACTGGCTAGGTCTGGCTTCTCACCTCAATTCCACAATGTCATTCCAACACTAAACAATCACATCAGTGAAATCTCTAAACTACAAAATAATGCATGATTATTTTTTTAAAAATATAAATATACATGGAGTGGCTGTGTGGTAAGTAGCCTGCTTAGCAACCACATGGTTCTGGGTCCAGTCCCACCGTGTGGCACCTTGGGCAAATGTTTTCTACAACAGCCTTGGGCCAACTAAAACCTTGTGAGTGGATTTGATAGATGGAAACTGAAAGAAACCCATCATATATATATATATGTGTGTGTGTCTGTGTTTGTCCCCTCCACCATTGCTTGACAATCGATGTTGGTGAGTTTATGTCCCCCATAACATAGCAGTTCAGCAAAAGAACCTAATAAAATAAGTACTAGGCTTACAAAGAATAAATCCTGGGATTGATGTATTCAACTAAAGGCAGTGTTCTAGCATGGCTGCAGTCAAATGACTGAAACAAATAAAAGAATAAAAAAGAATAAACAAACATTATATTTAACAGATTAATCTAAACACTAAAGGCTTAATGTATTTTATATAATCCTTAGAGACTAGAAACCACACTAAAAATTTTTATCCTGGCAGTCTTCCTCAAAAATGCATTAACTGAAATATCCACAATTTCTATGCATTCTTCTCGGACTATCTATTAACCCAAGAAACACCATTCTTATTGAACCTAAGAAACTATTTAATTCTTCTGATTTTAATTATGAAAAATCAAAAAAATTCATATTGATAACTTTTCCATCATGTTGAATGTCTTTAGAAGCAAAGTCCTGGACGGAGCAAGTTAGAGGAATAACAGTTGTCATGCAGCAGCTCTCTGCTTTCTGTTACACAAAAGTAGCTGAAGAGAGGTTTGCCTTGTGGATGGATGGCTACAACAGATACAAAAACAATGCTGTGTGCAGTAAAAGACTGGCTTCAGGAGTCATTTCTCCAGATACCATTTCTTCTTCTTCAGGTTAATAGATGTTTAAGTCTATGTATGTGTACATGTATGTATGCATGAATATATCTGTGTAGGTAATGTGTCTGTGTATATGTGTATTAAGAAGTACACATATACACATACACATGAGCTAACAATGCAGCCTCTATGTAGTAATTCAACCAACTAGAAATAGCAGCCAAACCTCCCTTACTGTCACATATCTTGGAAAAAAACACACAAAAAAAAATTTGGTTGTCTGAATGCAATACAAGGAGGGTCATGTTTGGAAAGGCATTTGATTCATAAATCTGCTCATTTAAGGCTGACCCAGAGCAGCAACCACAACAACACAGAATCATATATAACACAAAGATGCGTCAACAAAACCATGTACTCTGGTATGTTGTGAGAAATAAGGAATAAAGTTTCAGAGAGCTGTTCTTCACACAACACACCAACATCTGCGTCTTTTATTTATAATTCCAAACTAATTCAAACTAATGCAGAATCATCGCTGCCAACCAATTCTAATGACTTGCTACTGGTTATTTATATATCACACTTTGCAATATTACAACAGAAAACTGGAAACAGTATAAAAATATAAAGGCATTACAGTCTGTACAGATTTTATTCCTGTTACTAATCTTTATTAGTTGGTTCAATGGCTTTAACGTTCGAGTTTACATTTTGGGATATGAGACAACTGCACAGTGCTGAAATACAACAAGATAAAGCTGGACATTAAATTTTTTCTAAAATCCTGTTCAGAGAAGAATTTATTTTTAGCCGAAATAAACAGCTTTATGGCTTAGCTGAACTTTTCTGTGCTGCTCACTATATACGACTAGCTGGATTTTATATTCTTTTTTAAATTGCATTTTCTTTCATAACGTTGACAGCATTCCTCTTTAGAGTTAGTCTCTAAATGTGCTATAATTTCTTTATAACCTACAGAAGTGAAATAGTTTTTCTTCGTCTTCTTTTAAGAATGGTGGAGTGTGGAGGGGGGAAGGAGGAGTAGGAGGAGAAGAGGGGGAGGGGGAGGGGAGTAGGAGGAAGAAGAAAGAAAAGAGAGTTTGCATAGGAAAGTGAATAGAGAGAATGAGGAGATAAAACTGCAAGGGCTGGAAGAGTAGAGGGGTGTAAGGGTGAATAGAAGAGTAGCAAATAATAAGTGAAAAGGGGTGCAATGGAAGTAATGATAGTCTGTATATTATTTATATGAGTGAAAGAGGGCAACAGAAAAGAAACACACAAACACACATACATAGAGAATATTTACTGTGTGTATGTGTTTACATATACACATACAGACATGTGAATGTATATATATTCGTGGGGTGGTGTATATATACATATATACATACACACACGTGCATGAATATATATGCGTGGGATGGTGTATATATACATATATACACACACACACATATATATCATTATATATATATATACACACACACACATACGTATACATATATACATATACACATACATATATATACATATATATACATATATATACACACACATATATACATATATATATACACATATATATACACATATCTACACACACACATATATATATACATATATATACATAAATATACATATATATATATACATATATATAAATATACGTATATATACATATATATAAATATACATATGTATATATATATATATATAAATATACATATATATACATATACATAAATATACGTATATATACATATATATATACATATATATATATATATACCATATATACATATATATATATACCCACAAGCACATATACACACACACATAACTATATATACCCACAGCACATATACACACACACATAACTATATATATATATATATATATATATATTATATATATATATATATATATATACACACATATATACAAGTACACACATACAAACACATTAGACAGACAGACAGAACATATACAAATGCAACAAAAATAAATATAAATCCACAAAGAAAGCAGCTAGGATGGGCTGGGGGAGTGCAGGGGATGGGTGACCAAGTGAGAGAGGAGGAAGTGTTGATGGGTATTTACTCAATGTGACAATGTGTTCTTTCTTTACGGGGTGAAGCCTTTATAACATTTGTTTATTTATTTCAATTAAGAGAAAAGTGAAAGAATCATTGTAGGTAACAAGTTATTAGAAGAAAAGAAAGAAGGAAGAGAAAAAGGTAAATATGGGTTGTAACTTGGGGGCGAGGGGTAACAAGTAAGACATTTTAGTGACACTATGGCCATGACTGTATGATTAGGGAGTTTGTGAAGTAGATGTGATTCAAAGTTCAAAACTACTATGTGAAACCTTGGGTCAATGGCTTCTACCATGGCTTTAGGGTGATTCAAGTTTTGTGTATGAAATTGTGTAGAGAGAAACTCTGCAGAAGCATGCTGGGTGGGCTTGTAGATATTCTTGAGTGGAATATGTAATTCATTGCCCTATATAGCTCTATCTTTGGGACTTTGACCCTTTGATGCATTTCGCAGAAGAGTTTACTCTGTTGCAAACATTTAAACCAGATGTCCTTGTCAGAAGATTATTTGTGAGGTGAATCATAGGTTCTGCTTCTCTTGGAGACCCTGCAAAATGGTTATGGTTGCTTCTATTCCTACACTGATTCCAGACATCTCACACACATACATGATGGACTTCTTTCAGTTTCTGTTTATCAAATCTACTCATAAGTCTTTGATCAACCCAGTACAATAGCAGAAAAGGACACTTGCCCAAAGTACCATGCAGTGGGACTGAACCTGAGAGCACATGGTTTGGAAGCAAGATTCTTAACCACACAGCCATGCCTGCACCTATATATAAGCTGTAAATTTGAAGATCAAGTTCACTGCACAAAGAAGTAAGGTTATTATTGCATCAGTAATTCATTACAGAAGCACAAGACATCAAACTGATACAGTCAAATGAATAATAGTGTGATAGTCATGCTTTCTCTCAAGAACAATGATTGTTTCCAATTTAGACACAAGGCCGAGGCCAGCAATTTTAAGGAAACTGATTTAATCAATTCCAACAACTCTAGAATTTGACTGCTACTGGGTATGGGAGTGGAATGAAAGGCATAGTTGACCTTGGTGAGATTTGAACTCCAACATATGTAAAAAAAATCACGTTGTCATCATCTCTAATTCGGTTTACAGACAGAACAATTACCAATAGTGAACAGCATGTAGATACATGGTTTGTTTGCTTCAAGTTATGAGTTCAAATCTTTTAGAGAAGACAAGAGAAAAACTTTTCAAAATATCTTATCCTCCTTTCAACCACCACACACACAAAATATTTGGTGGTTTTTCTTAAATAACCCAATAAGTTGTGGAAGATTACTGCTTTCGTGAAAAGAGATTCGAGAATAAACATATCTAAGTCCTTGACATTACAGTTTGTATTACAGCACATAATGGAACTAAGTAGAGCTGAAAACCTTATTATCTCATTTACAAACAATGTCTTTAACTCTGCAATTAGAGATGACTTTTGTCTAAAACAAAACAAACAAAAAAGGAGTACAGTAAAAGAAAAAGTCATGATAAAAGAAGAAATGTCAGAGACGAAAAGACTGCATGAATAACATAAAATCTTTTTCATTATCTTCTTAAATGGCCTTGATAATATCACATAATAAGAGTATTGTTCTAGTTTATTCCTAACAAGTTTGAATAAATTTCACTGTAATGAAGTTTTTTTTAACTTCTCTTTCCTCTAAAAAATTTGGAATGAAAAGGAAGGAAACGGACAGAAAGAAATAACAAGAAAAAAATATAACACTTCCAAAAAAAATATACTTTGGACTGGATTGTAAATTTAAATCTAAATTTATAGGAGGTAGAGTTAGACAAATAAATCAACCACCATCATCCTGCTCAGGTTTACTTTCTGGTTACAGAAAAATGTGAATGAAAACAAGTAGAATCTGGCAAGGTTTGAACAGCAAAAAGGTGAAGTATGAAAGTAGATGTAAGAAAACACTCAGCACCGAAAAGAAATAAAATTCCTTCTCAAGTCATATAGACTCAGGATTGGCTTCCAAGTTTCCATGGCAAATGTATTCCCCACCTGGATGGGACACCAGTCCATCACAGGATTGTTTATTTTACCAACTGAGTGGACTGAAGCAACATAAAAATGAAGTGTTTGGTTTAAGAATAGCACACGTCACCCAGTTCAGGAATCAAAACCACAATCTTATGATCATTGGTCCAACAGCCTAACCATTAAGCCACATACCTCCACCAGTAGAGAGTAATTATAACAAAAACTGCCAGAAATTTATGGTTCAGTTTTGAGCAAAATACAAATTCTAAAAACGTATTTTTCGCTATCAAATTTGTCTTTTAGTACTTCCATCTACATTACATTTTCACTGATCTATTTTGGGATCACCTTCAAATGCAATGTTTCCAATATATTCCCAGGCCTAGAGGCTAATGTGCTAAATATGCTTAATGAGACATTGACAATACTTCAAGAACTGTAGAATGGTTAAATCAATAAGGTTTAGTTTGCATTTCATCATCAGCTCTGCCTACACAGTGTCCACAAACAAGAACTTTCAGTTATCACTGATACAGTCCACCTAGATGTACGTAGATACTACAGGATGATGTAGTTACCAACTTGTGAGCAATAGCAACACTAAAAATTAACAAGTACTGCTTTAGTGTATATTTCCAACCCATGCCAGCATGGAGCAGGAATGTTAAATGTTAAATGATGATGATGATGATGATGATGATGATGATGATATAATTCTGGGTTGAATTAATCTTGTTGGTATATCAGTAAAGAGCTGACTCTGTTCACAACTAGTATACCATGACAGTTTTGTGGTCTGTGATATAATTTTCCTGTTAACATACACACACACAAATACTGTTTGTCAGTGATAAAAGAAAAAAAAGAAACAATGAACTCAGTATTGTTGTAGAGTGCTTTTTTAATTAAATGCTATACTAGATTAGTTACTCATCCATTACCGTACAGTTTCACCAGTGAAACTCAACATTAATGCATGAATAACATATACACTTAAAACACGCATGCGTGCGCGATCATCTTTTAATGCTTGTTTTATGCTTCAACATAACATCCATTGCTTTTATCCAGTTTGTTTCTATTACTAATTGCTTGGGTATCTGTTTAGATATCTTAAACTACTGAATCTAAGTCTAAATAATTTTTATCAAAGCTTTCTGAGAACATCTTTTTTTTTAAAAAGAAAACATTTCTTTATATTTTTCTTTCCTTTTTAGAATGCTATTCATATATATGTTGAGAAAACTATTAGGTTTTATGAAAAATTAAATTAGTTATCTAAAAAAACAAAATGCAATATAATTTTGTTTTTCAATCATTTAGCCAAGAGATAAAGTAGTGTCCAAGACCCTTTACAGGGCCTCTGAAGTTGGTGGTAAGGTGGAAGGAAAGCATCCTCAGATTGGGAGCCGGGCTTAAATGTTTACAAAAGGTTAGACTCTTCTGAAGGCATCCAAGGTGCCAGATGATGATGTTAAATCAAATAATGAATTAAATCTATCTCCCAAGACAGCCATAGCAGGATTTGAACTCAAAATACAAAGAGCCAGAACCAATACTGCAAGGTTTCTGGTCAAACTTCCTTACAGTTCAACCAATTCAACTAGTACTTTTGTTTTTTTTTTTTTTTCTTTCAACCCAACAAATGCATGAAAGGCAAAGTTGACCTAAGCAAAATTTGAACTCAGAGCACAGAGAAGGCCAAAACAAATACTGCGAGATGTTCTATCTGATGTTGTAACAACTCAATTAAGTCAGTTAAAATACAAAAGGAGAAAGTGCTGAAACATATTGGTAGGCAGCAACACAATTTGAGACATGAATGACTATGAAAGTGTGAAGAAAATATGTGTGAATACTGACTAAACACACATGGAGGAAAACTTTTCTTTTATCTTTTACTTGTGTCAGACATTGAACTATGGCCATAATGGGGCATCGCCTTGAAAGGTTTTAGTCAAACAGATCAACTCCAGTACTTATAAAGTCTTGTACTTATTCTAGAGGTCTCTGTTTTACCAAATTGCTAAGTTACAAGGATGTAAACAAACCAACACCAGTTGTCAAACAACGATGGGGGACAAAAACACATAGATAAATGCAGATAGATAGATAGATAAATAGACAGACAGACAGATAGATAGATATAAGTAGATAGATAGGTAGATAGATAGATAGATTGATAGATAGATAGATGACAGGTTTCTTTCAGTAGATAGTAAAAAACACACACACACACACACAACAGGCTTCTTTTAGTTTCTATCTACTAAATCCAATCACAAGGTTTTGATCACCTTGGGGCCGTAGTAGAAGACACCTGCTTAAAGCGCCAAACAATGGGACTGAACCTGGAACTATGTGGTTGAGAAGCAAACCTCTCACCATTACTACACGGCCAGAAACGAAGTTTTAACAGAGAGACATAAACCGTAATTAATAGGATTATTTCTCAGTATGAATAAATTAGTAAAAGTGTCAAACAGCAGGTACAGTGACCTAAGTCAGATTAAAGCACTTTCAAGGTACTTCGTTGAATCAACAACAAATAATAAAATGAATATGTCAAGCTGACCAAGTATTGCAATCCTTTGTGCATTTTGTTCACATGGTAACTACCTATAAAACTTAGCTATCAACACAGGATTTGAGAGAGAGAGGGAGAGAGAAAGGGGCGGAGAAGAGAGGGAGAGAAAAAATTCTTTTGATCAGTAAACCACTAAGAAGCTTTGGAAAAACGCACACAGATAACACACATACATCCATATAAATCTCAAATACACATTATTACTATGTTTATAGAGCCAAACAAACAAACAAATAAAAAAAGCAAAAAAAAAAAACTCACATGCACACAGAAAGGCAAATAAGGATAAGAGAAAGAAATAATAATAATAATAATAATAATAATAGATATAAAATACTCGCAGTATGCGTTAGTGACAAGCAGGATTTGTAGCGAGTGCATGCAATATGTCCGTTAGTGTTGTTTCCCTGTGCAGCTGTGCTGTGTGATATTTGTTTGATACATTCCGATGCAGCAGCAGCAACACTATGGAGTTTTGGTTTCAAACCACACATCTACCTCCTTCGTCCCCTTTTCAAAAACCCCTCCATCCCCTCCCCTCAAAAGGTGGGGACTGGATAGCTGACACTATAACCTCTACTAGTTAATTCTTGGAACCGTTATTTAACTAATAAATACATCCTCCTCCTCCTCCCCACCACCACCACCACTCATGATTACAGATGTGTTAGCTTCAGTAATGGTTATTTACATTGAATAACTTGACCCACTTTCAAAAGTTCCCATCCTGGTTGTGGTTAAAAAGATAAAAAGAAAAGATATACATATACATACATACATACATCAACATAGATAGATAGATAGAGAGAGAGAGAGAGAGAGAGAGAGAGAGAGAGAGAATAACTGAAGAAATAAAGAGTAACAATTCAGAGCTGGTAAATTTAAGTAAACTTAGTAGCCACAAACATCCTTCACTATATTGTGGTCGTTTCAAAAGGAACTATCTCACAGGTTTACACAATTTATGAGACTCTTCTCTTTATGTGACATTTTATTTTATTCTTCTTTCTTGTACTTGTTATTTATATGGTGTTAGTAGCTGACAAATACTAAACCTGTACATTAAATATATTAAATTTCACAAGTAATTTTACTGTCAAGTAGAGATGTACTATTAATCAACAGTAAGAGAAGAAAATACTATTTACTTTTCAACACCTTTCTTCTGAAAGAAAAGAATGAAATTATAAATTAATTTTTGTATATAGTGTTTGCTTAAAAGACTGTTGAAGCTTCACAGGAGAGAATTACAGTTTGGAACATAAGCTTGTTTTAACTCATTAATTTAATTGCTTTATCACAATTAGAAATACTGCAGAAATTCTCGCAGAAATTCTCATGTGAAACAATAATTTAGAAATATCCATGACACTGATTTCACGATAAATATTTCCTCCAAAGAATCTAGTTCAAGTTACAAAGTGATCGTCTCACTTCAAGGTAATTTGGAAGCCAGGGTTACACTGAAATCCTGGGATGCAGCATGGAGGATGTGAACTATTTAGGCAAATGAACTTATTGAGTTGATGGCGAATGTCACTTGATGCTGAGTGAATGGACAACAAACTATCAACAGCCAAGATCAACCAGTTCAGTCAGTGAACTACTGCTTTCATCTGCAGCCATGGCCTGCATACATGAGACATTCAGCTATTGAAAGACTGATATTGGTCTTTCAATAGCTGAATGCAAAAACTAATACTTACTTATTGGTCTGGGCAAGTCACCCAATTGGATGATGAGGAAGAGGGGGAGGAAGCAAGCTAAGGTGAAAGAAAAAAAAAGGCAGTTGAAGTTTGTGAGTGTCCACTTTGACCCTTTTGCTACTATATTTATTTTGAGATGATCTGTGTTTCTTTCAATTACTTTAAATATAATAAAGAATTTAGTAAAATAACTTAGTTATCATTAAGCTAGTGTTAGGAACATAAATTGTGACTAAGGTTTGGTGGAAGATTTTAATTCAAAACTTCTGAAAACAAGACATTTGGACTACAGAGCCAGAGCCAGAGCCTGTTTCAGCCGGGTTGGTAACAAAAGGGTTAAAAAGACTGTTTACATAAATATTGATATTATTTTGTGATCTTTTCACCATTCTCAGAAACATTTTTTTCACCCTGAGCCAATACTCCTACATGGTCATGAAACCTGCTAAAATTATCAACTAAATCTACCTCAAATTACACCCTACTATCCTTAAAAAATAGAAATTATTCAGTAATGTAGTTCTAAAAATATTACCCTAAAAATGGTCAAAACTGCAGTACCTTTGACCACAGGTTTGCTTACTCAGAGCTAACCAGGATTTAAACAACATTTTTCTTTACAACCCAATGAGGAAGTCCATATATGGTTGTTCAAGAAGCTAGAATTAATAAATAAATCTTCTTCAAATCTCACACCGCTGTCTTAAAAAATGAAAGACATATTGAATAAATATTGTCCAAGATATATTACCTTGTGGCCATGCTGGGGCACCACCTTGAAGGGTTTAGCTGAACAAATAGACCCAAGTACTAATAAGTCAGGTAAATATTCCATCAGTGTCTTTTGTCAAACTGCTAAGTTATGTGGACGTAAACAAACCAACACTGGTTGTCAAGTAGTGGTGGGGACAGGCATAAACACAAAGATACACACATACATACAAATGATGGATTTCCACATAGTTTCCATCTACCAAATGCATTCACAAGGCATTGATTGCTCCAGGGCTATAACAGAAGGCATTTGCCAAAGTTGCTGTGTAGTGGGACTGAACCCAAAACTACATGGTTGCAAAGCAAGCTTCTTAGCCACACAGCCATGCCAGTATCTATACGATGTCTAAAAAAAAATAAGACCGCAATACCTTTTATCATAGGTTTGCTGGTAATATGACCCAGGGTTAAACAAAAACATTTTCCATCACACCAACAAAAAAGAAAAAAAATTTTAAATATACAACACGATGAGTACTGATTCTAATTAGCTATTAAGTATGAATGTGATAAAATCTGCAATATATTGTAAACTTTTATTTCAATTAATAAAATTAATTAAAAATATTTCTCTCCCCACTCCCTTTCAAAGACTTAATTAAAGATAAAAACTTTGAAAACTATCCGGAAAATTTTGAGTTTGACTTAATTTAAACCCTACATAGAATGTCCTAGTCTTTGTAGTAAGTCCCAGAGGTAGTTGAATATGCCTAGCAGTATTTATTTCAGCTTGTTGCATTTTGAGTTCAAATTTGACACAAGTCGACTTTGTCTTTCACTCTCCTGGGGTCAATAAATAAAGCATCAGTCCACAGCAGTGGTATGACAGATTATTAAGAGTTTTGAATGGGATATCTTGCAATATTTGCTCCGGTTCTAAATTCCACTGTGGCCTACTTAGAAAGCAGACTTAATCTATCCTCCATTTCAATACCACCACCTGGTCCATGGGTGCCTTCAATAGCATCCACTCTATTGAAAATGTTTAAGTCTCTGATTTGAAGATATTTTTCTCCCTTTCTCCCTTCCACCAGTCTTGGAGGCACTTTAAAACAGCAGTCCCCACTCTTTGAAGCACCACAGACTGGTTTCATACAAGACAATTTTTTCATAATTCAAGGTAATGATATACATGGTATGGAGCTATGTAGAAAGAATAAATTGGATAAATTTTAAAATTTGAATCTTATTATTTTGGTTTCAAATTTTGGCACAAGGCCAGCAAATTCAGGGAGGAGGATGAATCAGTTACATTGACCCCAGTGCTCAACTGGTACTTATTTTATGAACTCTGAAAGGAGGAAAGACAAAGTCAACCCCAGTGGCATTTGAATCCAGAACATAAAGACGGATGAGATTCTGCTGAGCATTTTGCCTGCTGTGCTAACAATTGTAACAGCTCAATGCTTTAGTTGTATTATATGTATTAGAATGTAACAATAGTGATTTCAAATTTTTGCACAAGGCCAGCAAATTTAGAGAGGGGAATAAGTTAGTTACACTGACCCCAGTGTTCAACTGGTACTTATTTTATCGACCCCGAAAGGATGAAAGGCAAAACTGACCTCAGAATGTAGAAGCAAACAAAATGCCACAAAGCATTTTGTCTGGTGTGCTAATTATTCTTTTCTACTCTGGACACAAGGCCCGAAATTTTTAAGGAGGGAGCCAGTCAATTAGATCAACCCTACTACGCAACTGGTACTTAATTTATTGACCTCAAAAGGATGAAAGGCAAAGTCGACCTCAGCGGAATCTGAACTCAGAACATAAAGACAGACGAAATACCACTAAGCATTTCACCCAGCATGCTAACGATTTTGCCAGCTTGCTGCTTAGTTGTATTATATATATATCACAAGGTAATAATATTAGAAATAAAGTGTATAATATACAATGTGAAGGCACCATTCGAGTATGATCATTACCAGCATCGCCTTACTGGCACTTGAGCCCCATGCTAGTAGGGTGCTAAGAGCACCATCCGAGCATGATCATTGCCAGAGTGGCTAGCTGGCTTCCATGCCGGTGGCACGTAAAAGACACCATTCGAGCGTGATCGTTTCCAGCATCATCTTACTGGCACCTGTGCCGGTGGCATGTGTGAAAAGATTCAAGCGAAGTCGTTGCCAGTACCGCCTGACTGGCCCCCGTGCCGGTGGCACATAAAAGCACCCACTACACTCTCAGAGTGGTTGGCGTTAGGAAGGGCATCCAGCTGTAGAAACTCTGCCAGATCAAGATTGGAGCCTGGTCCAGCCATCTGGTTCGCCAGCCCTCAGCCAAATCGTCCAACCCAGGCTAGCATGGAAAGCAGACGTTAAACGATGATGATGATGATGTACTGAAGAACAACCTCAGGACACTGAACTTTTCAGGCACTATGACAAAGGACTGAGATGCGTGGCACCTTGCTCTACTCAAAAAGACCTGTACTTTGCAGCAGAAGTGTTAAGACTGGTCCCTCTGGTGATGTAAAGCACTTGTGGCAATACCACATAAAAGTGCCTGTGCAGTCCCACATGGAAGCACCTGTGCATTGCCACATAAAAATGCCTGTGCGACACCACATAAAAGTGATACCATGTTAAAGCACCAGCGCAGTGTCACATAAAAGCACCCAGCACACTCTGTAAAGTGGTTGGTGTTAGGAAGGGCATCCAACAGTAGAAACCAGGCCAAATCAGACTAGAGCCTGGTGCAGCCCCATCAGCTTGCCAGCTCTGGTCAAACCGTCTAACCCATGCCAGCACGGACAACAGAAATTAAATGATGATGATAATGATGATTATGCATTTTAATGTGTTTTCTTAAATGATCCATGGCCTGGTACCAGTCTGCAGCCTGGTGGATGGGGCCCCTACTTTAAAGAATTGTTGGTACTGCTCTTACCTCCTGACTAAGCAAAGGAAAAAACAGTAAGCTCCCAGTCAACAGTCAGCACAACAAGCTGACATTGTTTTTAGGTCAGAAACTGTTATGTTGCATTTGTGACCTTACTTTCAAATTGGTGTCTTTAACTATTTTTCTTATTTTTATCTCTAATGTGTTTTAGAAAAGGCATGAATGCTCTAATTCCTTGTTTCCGTTTCCGCAGAAACATCAATAGAATCAATTATCAACAGTTGGATATTTCTGATTAAATAAAGTCAAGTAAATTGCTCTATTGTAGTGAACAGAAACTCGCTATGGGGTGAGTGGACAACAAGAGAAATCTTCAGATGAAGAACTCCAGCCAAAGAAGCATTTTCACCCATTAGTTCTCAATATTCTGAGGGAAACAGGCCCACCTAGGTAGTGACTCCTAAGTGCTCTGCTGTTATTGTACATATGTGTCAAATAAATAATATATATATATATATATATATATATATATATCAACATCAAAATAAAAAATCAAATGGAAATTGTAGTTAAGATACGCATGCCGGTGGCATGTAAAAAGTGCCATCCAAACGTGGCTGATGCCAGCGCCGCCTGACTGGCATCAGTGTCGGTAATACATAAAAAGCACCGACCAATTGTGGCCGTTTGCCAGCCTCCTCTGGCCCCTGTGCCGGTGGCACGTAAAAAGCACCCACTACACTCACGGAGTGGTTGGCGTTAGGAAGGGCATCCAGCTGTAGAAACACTGCCAGATCAGACTGGAGCCTGGCGCCGCCTCCTGGCCTCCCAGACCCCGGTCGAACCGTCCAACCCATGCTAGCATGGAAAACAGATGTTAAATGATGATGATATATATATATACACACACACACACACACATATATGGTACATTATAACAAACACATGAGATAAGTGTAATATATACATGTTACACCATAAAAATTTCATACAATGGCTATAATGGCTACAATATTAAAAGGAAAAAAAGGACATGAATTCTAACTAGTTGTTTATCATTTTGCAGGCACACACACACACACACACACAAAACATACACACATACTCATTCATATTCCTGTTTCTGCCTTATCTACAAATCTATAGTGAATTTACCGAACACATGTTACAGAAGTTTATATTTTATCCTGTTCGTGTTGACATGAAGAGGAGTTGAAGCAATTGTGATATGACAGCCTGACAATGAGGGAGTTACCATTTGTTTTTTAATCTCAACAGGACCCTCATGTGAATTCTAGAGTTGAAGATAAAAAGAGGGAGTGTATAACATTTACTGATGTCTCCTAGGACAGTTTTTATTTTCAGAAGAAAAGAGTTACATCCTTTTAACTTGGCTTCATTTAGACTAGAAAATGATGACAGCTTAAAAAGGAAATATTGCAAATAAAGAAACACCATTTTAAGAGTACACAAAGCGGTTAGTCTATGAAAGAAAAATCACATATTACATAGTACCTACCACATATTAACTAGGTTAAAAACCCCGTCAGTGTGATTATGGTTTATTGTGGCTCATACAGCTTTCAATGCCATCTTTTAATTATTTCTTTTTTAACGAAATAGGAGACATGGCTGTGTGGTTAAGAAGCTTGCTTTGTAATCACATATTTCTGGTTCAATCCCACAGCATAGTATCATTGCCAAGTGTCTTCCATTATAGCCCCAGGCCAACCAATGGCTTGTGAGTGAATTTGGTAAATAGAATCTGTATAGAAGCCTATCATATATGAGTGTGGGTGGGTTTTCAATGACGTGTGTGTGTGTGTGTGTGTAATATTGCTAAAATTACGAGAAAGAAATTTCAAATTCAACACTAAAGTTTCTCAACTAAAATCAATCTCCATGGTTATTCCATGAATATGATCTGCATTGACTAAACCTGCTTTTAGCATTAAAAATATGCTTCAGTAGAATGTAGCATTTTGTGAAGAAGCATGTTGTTGCTAATCAGCCCTGACTGAGCGGACCTATGATCAAAATGCACTCTAACCATGGCCATTCCAACTTCTTCACTTTTATATATCAAGAACTACACTGTACAATGTATCTTTGTGTATTTAAGACTTGTATGGTGATGTGACTACAGTATGATTTGATGGCTATTTCTAGCGGGTCAAGTAACCATACAGAGCCAGCCTTCCTGATGGACTTGCGAAGTGGCTTTGAATGTACAAGTGTAAATTTGTGACACAATGACAAAAATCGAAATTAAGGAATACAGAATTTCACACGAAGAAAAAGAACAATGATCAGCAATAATTATGGAAGACAACTTCCATAATTGATAAATTCCATGGTAATGTAGTACACTAACAAGATCAAAGCAGCTATACACACAACAATCAATAACAGTAGAATCAATCAATAGTCTAAGACCAATATCACTACTAAACTTAACTACATAATAATTGACTAAACAAATGTCCTTGAGGGGGTGAGTTTCTTTATGGATAAATATGTTGAACTCAGAGTAGTAAAAAAAGTCAGTAAATATAAGAAAGTCGGAATTCACTGAGGTTACCAATAATTGTAAAGCCCTAGACACAATTACTCACTCTCTCATACACATACACATACACACACACACACACACACACACACACACACACACACACATATATATATATATATATATATATATATATATATATAAACAAAGTATGGTGACTAAACTATCATCTAAATTACGTAAAAATGAAAATAACACTGACATCTCATTTTAACAGATATATTTACCAAAATTTAATAAAAAATATCTTGGAATACGAAAGAGTAAATCTATTCAATAAAATCCGCATTGGCTTCAACCATGACCACCAGACAACTTCAGAATCTCCTGCAACTCTGAATGGTCTCCTTGTTTAAGTGGGTGAATGCTACCATAATCCTTGCCTTCAATTCATCTTTGGTGTTTAGTTGGTCTCCCACTTAACTGTGTGTCACACATAATAATCAAGGGGTTTGCAGTCTGGGGAGTTGGGTGGCCAGATGTTAGGGGTGATGTGGTCACAGAAATTGTCTGACAGCCAAAACTAGCTTTTGCTTGTGTGGCATGGTGCAGAGTAAAGTTGTCACACATAGGTTCTTCTAGAAGCCACCCTCTTGACCCAGGGCAGCACTACCTCTTCCAAGCACTTGATGTAGGCCTCTGTGTTGAGTCTGAGGCCATGTGGGAAGACGAATGGAGGCATAACATTGCCATCAGTAGTGATCACTCCAAACGCCATGATGTTGACTGGATATTTGTTTTTATCACTCTTGGTACATGTTAGTATTGGTACATGCTCATATTGGAGCTTCCGGCACAAATGCCATTTCCAAATTTCTGGCAGAGTGAATTGTATCATAGTGCTATTTTTCTCACCGACGGTGCCCTACTGACTCTACTATACTGTGTAGTCAACAAAATCAAAAACACACAATGCACATGCATGAAATTAAAGATATAAAATGGCAACAATTTACCCATCACACCCTGTATATATACATACATACATACATACATACATACATACATACATACATACACACACACACACACACACACACACACGCATACATACATACATAGTCATCTAAGAATCCATCAGTCAAGAAAAAAAATGTCGATTGTATATTTGGCAGTAACATTATTGCATTAATATTTATATAAACAGTTTTATAGATCCATTTCAGCCAATCCTACCTACATAAGTTTTTACATTCAAGGAGAATTGAGATGTGAACCACAAAACTTTCTGGTAGATGTTTCTTTCCTTAATAGATAAACATTTCCCCCAAATGCATAAGTACAGAAAAATGTTAAGAGTTTCTTTTAGCTGTGTTCCTAGTAAAAAGTACTGGAGAAATGTAAGCCTTCAATGACTAAAGGTGTAGACTGCTTAGTAGAGAAAAGAATTATGTTACAGAACTCTGTTCACCCAGATATCTACCAAAACTCAAAGCAAAATTATCCAACCCTGCCCTCACTGGCAGAGATATGTACTTGAATATTGGCAGAATGCAATTAGTACAAATGTTAAAGCTTCCACCATCAGTACTTCCCATAACCACAATCTAGGGGTTCAGCATAAGGTGTGTCACACCCAGCTTAATGCAAAAATACACACACACACACGCATACATGTGATTTTAAGAGTAGCTCTTCCCCTTCCCCACTCCCCACTTCAGTAAACACACATCAACTCCATCCTGCCGACACCTCAACCTCAACCCTAATCTACAGGCATTTACTTCAAACACCATGATGGTGCTGTATTATTCTTATCCAACGAGCATGACTAGTAAACAAAAAATTTCCTCTCTAGGTTTTCCCCACAGGTTCTTTTCCATTCCAGATTTTTGATACCCACAAACCTTCCTACCAACCCCTCTGATGACTGTCGAGATTGGTTCCCCAAAATTGTCAAGTATGAAACTGATTGGTAATACAAGCTGAAATAGATCTATTAATCTGGATGGTATAAATATCAATATTATATATAATAAGTAGACAAAAATTGAAAAATAACAGGATATATTGCATGTTTAAACATTGATCAGTGAATGGAAAAGATGTGAATGATGACTGCAAAGTTTTGTTAATAAACAGAGATAAATTTATAAATGAATAATAACTTATATAGATATATAAATAATATATGTAAATAATAATGTACAAATAAATAAAAACTGAATACTTTCATCATTTGTTTTAAAAAATAAAACCAAAATTACTTAGCAGTTTCTTGCGAAAAATTTGATATTCTGTCATGTAATATTCAATGTGGTATCCAATCAAAAATGTTTCGCTACACAATGGAAAACTAAAATGCTGACTGACAGAATATCTCACCCTGAACAATAAAAATAATGGAATTGCTCAAAGTGGAGGATTATATGAAAGCATTATAGATTTACCAGATTAAGGAAATAAACAACAAAAGACTCAAGAAATCTTCAAAAATATTCCAAAGAACTTAAACATTGCTAGCATTAGTATCCTTTTTTCTCTCTTTTTTTTTTCTAACATTGGAAAATACTTTCAGATAATATAAAGTTACCTGATGGCATTACTTTTTATTTTACTCAATATATAAGAAATACATAAATGATACTTCATGACTCTTTCCGCTATAAATTCTTCCAGCAAACCCAAAGGGCTTGATAGTAGTAGCTTTTTAGCTTTGGTTTCATGGCATTAAATAAATCTTCCTTTCAACAGGTTTCTGCTCTGATGCAGATAACACAGCCAGAAAGATATCATACCTATTCATAACATCTCAATAACCAGGAAAGGATAGAGGCAGAGGCACAACTCCATCCACCTACTAAAACTATATTATAAAAAAGGGAGAAAAAATGAAACAAAAATGAATGTGTGATAAAGTAACACATAACAAAACAATTACAATAGATCTGAACTGATGACATCCAAACTGGGAGCCTAATACCATATCACTTCTTTATGCAATGTGTATCATATATAAGGTCATGTTTGGGCAGTGTTTGAGATGGTCACAACCAAGAGATTGGGTCAGAGAGTAAGAATAAATACTGGTTTCAAACTTTGGTACAAGGCTAACAATTTCAGAGGTAGGGATAAGATGATTACATCGACCCCAGTAGTCAGCTGGTACTTATTTTATTGACCCCAAAAGGATGAAATGCAAAGATGAAAACTAAGTCTACCTCAGTGGAATTTGAACTCAAAACAGGAAAACAAACGAAGTGCCACTAAGCATTTTGCCTAGAGTAGTAACAATTCTGCCAGCTGGCCACCTCAGAATAAGAATAAATATTAGTAAAGAAACCAGGGTCTTGGAGGACAACATTATACCATTCCTGTTTCATATTTGATAATAAAACTAAGATTTATCATATTTATTGCAATAAATCTTTTTGATTTCATTATATATTAATGCTTTGACTATTCTTAATCATGAACAACATTGAGCAGTATGTTGTAAATGTTACTAAATAGCCATAACTGACAACGCAACCCACAAGTATACATGTGTGTGCGTGTGTGTGCAAGAATTAGATTTCAAATTGACCTAATATGAAAATTTCAACCAACATTACCAATCCTCCAGTGACTAATGTCTACTGTGAATTGATTTATCTCCTGATACAAGAAATCACAAGAATTCCCAAAGATAACCATAATAGTCATAGGGAATTCTAGCGAATTGACAGTATGTGTGTGTGTGTGTGTGTGTGTTTAAAAAAAAGAAAAAGTATCAATAGGCACAGGAGTGGCTGTGTGGTAAGTGACTTGCTTATCTACCACATGGTGCTGGGTTCATCCCACTGCATGATACTTTGGGCAAGTGTCTTCTACTATAGCTTCAGGCCACCCAAAGCCTTGTGAGTGGATTTGATAGACAGAAACTGAAAGAAACCTGATATATATATGTGTGTGTGTATGTGTCTGTGTTTGTCCCCCCCCCCACCACCACCACCACCAACATTACTTGACAACTGATGCTGGCATATTTACGTCCCTGTAACTTAGTGGTTCGGCAAAATAGTCTGATAGAATAAGTATTAGGCTTACAAAGAATAAGTCCTGGGGTCAATTTGCTTGATTAAAGGTGGTGCTCCAGCATGGCCACAGCCAAATGACTGAAACAAATATAAGAATAAAAGAATAAAACCCAGTAAAAGCATCTCTCTGTAGCAATATGCTCACTCACATTTTTTCCCCTTCAATTAATAATCTATAATAGTTTAAACCAAACACCTAACCTCATCCAGTCATAATTAATTCTGTCTACAAGAGTCTAGCAGCAAGTTTTTAGTTATTGCCCATTTTGAGAATAAAAGGATATGAGAAACAATTACATAATTCAAGGCAAAATGGTTGGTATTAATTAATATTTTCAACCATAATTTCTTTCTCCTGTCTATACTCTGCACAATTGAGGACTCCTATCTTGCAGGTACTCAGCAATATCAGCAGTCCTGGTGCTAGAGAAAAAGCATCCAGTACATTTTAAGTGGTTAGTATTAGGAAGGGCATCCATCTATAGAAGCTACACCAAAACAGACATGGAATCTTGTGGAGCCCTATGGCTCATCTGCTCTTGTCAAACCGTCCAACCCATGCCAGCATTAGAAAAAGTGATGTTAAATGATGATGAATCACAGAAACTCCTTTACATGGACCCCAAAGAACTGAATTGAAAATGTTCGTTAATTATTACTGCTTCACTGGGCGAAGACCAATATATTTCATCCTCAGGTGATGGAACCTCCATTGGCTTTGATGATGAACATTCAGCTGTTTGATCGACTGAGTATCTAACTCAGTAAGCTAATGTGTACATGGTTGAGTACATATCCACAGATATGCCTTAACCCTTTAACAGAAAGATTACTCTGTCAAGTGTAACACTTATTCACATTGTTTTGAATTAATCCGGCATTATCCCATAGCTTCGAGATTTCAATAACATGGTTGTCTATTTTTAGAATGACATTCTAGGGTAGATATGTGTGACCAGAACTGGCCAGTTTGACCACAAAACAGGTGAAAAATATTTGGATTGGATATGGCCAGCTTAAATGCTAAAGGGTTAATGCAATTCCTAGTGTAATTCCTTGACAGTGGCTGAGTACTCCACAAACATCTTAATGTAATCACTATACCTAATCAGTGTGACAATACATGACTAAGCTGAACTCTGAATTATAAGTATAATCTAATGGGATTCCACACAGTTTCCATCAACCTAATTTCACTCACAAAGCTTAGAGCAAGCTGCAGCTTTATAAAAATCATTAAAATATTATAAAATACTCTGAGATCTCACAACAGAAAAGCAAACATCCGAATCACTCAGTTATGCTTGCATCCACAGGTAATATGGCATGAAAATGAGTCAAGCAGAGCTCTAAAGAATTCTGCCTATAGTTAGTTCACTAAAGAACTAACTATAAGCAGAGAAATCAGAGGTACAAGAAACAGGTGAAAGTAATGGCTAAACAGAATCAAACTCACAAAACAAGGTTGGAGCTGGAAAGAGATAAAACAGTGGTGAAGGGATTTCAGAGACCCTCAGGTAGATATATGGTATATATACCATATCGATGTATGTGAGGGCACATGGCCTAGTGATTAGGGTGTTTCAATCATGATTGCGGGATCATAGTTTCAATTCCTAGACTGGGTGATGCATTATGTTCTTGAGCAAAACACTTCATTTCATGTTACTCTGCAATCATTTCAACATTTCATACATGCTACACTGTGCTCCTGTTCAGATTTGATGGAGAGAGTGAGTTAATGAACAACACATGCATTTGATCACTATAAACAAGACATTTACATAGGTCGTTTGGCAAAAGCTGAATGCTCCTCCTTTGTCGTTGGTGGGAGAGTCCATCACTTAGCTATTTGACGATACAGTAAAAGCGGTGCCACATAGAAACACCCATGCAGTGCCATGTAAAAAGTGTCTATGTGGTGCCACGTAAAAACATCAAGCACACTCTGTAAGGTGGTTGGTGCTAGGAAGGGTATCCAGCCATAGAAACCATACCAAATCAGAGTGGAGCTTGGTGCAGCTCATCAGCTTGCCAGCTCTGATTACACGATCCAACTCATGCCAGCATGGACAACAGACATTAAATGGAGATGATGATGATGAGTGTGGCCGTTGCCAGTACCGCCTGACTGGCCCTCATGCTGGTGGCACGTAAAAGCACCCACTACACTCTCAGAGTGGTTGGTGTTAGGAAGAGCATCCAGCTGTAGAAACTCTGCCAGTTCAGATTGGAGTCTGGTGCAGCCATCTGGTTCGCCAGCCTTCAGTCAAATCGTCCAACCCATGCTAGCATGGAAAGCGGACGTTAAACGATGATGATGATGATGAATGGGTGGGTTACCAACAATTTCTGTCTACCAATTTCACTCACAAAGCACTGGTCTGTTTGGAACCATAGTAGAAGACACTTGTCAGGGATATCACACAGCAGGACTGAAGCAGAAACAATGGGGCTACAGAGCAAACAACAAGCAAATGCTACTCTTGCAGCCTGAATTGACCAAAGCAAAGTCAATCCTCTCAAGATTCCAACATGGAGTTAAGAAGTGTGAAGTGCTAAGTTTCCCCACTCTACTTTCACAGCTATATAAACCAAAAAAATGTTTGTGTATTCATCTTCTCACCTAGTAATTTATCATTTTTAAAATTTTTTTTTGTTTTTAACACTAAAAATCAATTTTTGATTAATTTTTTTTTTGTTTTTCTAAAAGGGAGAATTTAAAAAAGAAATCACAACATATCAAAAAAAAAGAACAAAAAAAAAACAATAAAATAATTATTTTGTTTGTAGTTTCTTGAGATGTTGCTGCTGCTGCTGCTGCTGCAGTGGTGGTGGTGTAGAGAAATAAGAACATTGGCAATACTAAATAAAAAAAAAAAGGTAAAAATATAATTTCACAAACCACTGTCACAAGACCCAACAGGATTGCTGGGAGAGGAATTGGAAGATTGCAAAGTAAAAAAAAAAAAAACTTATTATTTTGTATTAACTTTCCTCATTGCTAAGAAACAAAAACTTTGCACCAAAGTGAAACGAAAAATAAGAAGAAAGAGGGAAGAAGGAAAAAAAGAAAAAGAAACACCACAACTACAATATTTTAAACAGTGTAGAACCAAAAATAATGCATAACCAAGAGACAGTGTTTATCAGATTATTGCAGTTTTGCTAACATTATAAACATATATAAAATAAATAAAAAACATAACTATCTATTGTATGCATGGTCTGTATGTTGTAAGTGAAACTACTACACAAGATTTGTAGACAATACAAATTACATTATAAATATAGTAAGCCAAATATCCCTGAAAGTACAGATTTACCGATTGCATTACCGAATGTGTTTATAAGAGAGGAAAATAGGAAGGCAACAGTTACATGTGTAGGAATTAGGTTTAGAAATCATGTTTTGGGTTAAAATACAAAAAAAAGATACAGCAACAAACTTGTGATAATAGTTTTATTGTTAACGTATAATTTTATCTGAACGATGATGGTGCAGTTGGCGGGCAAGTAATATCAAGCTATGAAACATGGAATATCTGCATGTGTGTGTTTACTTTAGACACATGGAAACATACACAGTGATAAGTGTACCTAAGCATACACGTGTGCGCTTGCACACATACATATATATTCATTTATCAACTCGAGCATATATCAATTTATATATCATTTTTCAGAATATGTTAAGAAATGCATTCTAAGGCAAGAGACTACAACAGTGCTCAATAAACTAATATTAATGTTTGGAGAATATATGATGTAGACAAACTAAATAAAAGGATCAGTTTGAAGCAATATATATATATATAATATAGGTGCAGGAGTGGCTGTGTGGTAAGTAGTTTCCTTACCAACCACATGATTCCGGGTTCATTCCCACTGCGTAGCACCTTAGGCATGTATCTTCTGCTACGGCCTCGGGCCAACCAAAGCCTTGTGAATGGATTTGGTAACCAGAAACTGAAAGAAGCCCGTCGTATATATGTGTATGTGTGTATATATATATATATATATATATATATACACACACACATATATATATACATACATACATATACACATATATATATACATATATATATATACACACATATATATACAGATATATATATACACACATATATATATACACACATATATATATACACACGCTAAATGATGATGATGATATATATATACATATATATACACATATATATATATATATACACACACACATATATATATATACACACACACACATATACATATATATATATATATACACATATACATATATATATACACATATACATATATATACACACACATATACATATACATATATATATATATATACACATATACATATATATATACACATATACATATATACACATACACATACACACACACACACACATACATGAGGTGATAGTTTTTTTAAAAACATTTATCACCCTCCTTATGAAGCAAGATGGTACTTGACACTTACCTAAGGAAGGGCATTTTACCCTCCTTTAGATAGCAATGAAAAGATGATTTAGTTAAGCGATTTAGGACAATATGTTAAAGAATGGTGCAATCAAGAAAGAAATGGAAGCACATAGCGACCAGCAAGTATAACATCTGACAGCCTGGTCAATACAGTGATATATACTTTTATATATACATTATCTTACTGGGACACATTATGATTTTGCAAACAAGCTGACAATGAAAACAGAGCCATAAGCTGTAATCTGTTGTCAGCCAGAATTAAATAAAGGTCAACCTAAATGTTTCTGGGTTAAATATACTTGCAATAATAAAATTACAAGACATCATAATTCTGTGAAACTTCATAGAAATTTGGTCTTCAGCACTAATGCTCTAAACATTACTTTTTGAGCACTTTCATAGATTCCTGCTTCAAGATGAATTTCTTGCACTTTCAGAGAAAACGATACAGTGGAAACTCTGAATAGAGCTGTGACTCTGTTTAGTGAACAATCTGCAAGGTAGTATCATTGCTATTTGAGAAAGATCTGAATTTTTCTGAAGATTCATGGAACCTTTAATATATTTTTACTCTGGTGTCAAGAGTATATTTAAATTAGAAAAATTCAGACTGATTCTCATACCAGAATGCAAGAGTTGTGAAATATATTCTTTTATTCATTTACTTGTTTCAGTCATTTGACAGTGGTCATGCTGGAGCACTGCCTTTAGTCGAACAAATATAGCCCAGGACTTATTCTTTATAAACCTAGTTCTTATTCTGTTGGTCTCTTTTGCCAAACTACTAAGTTATGGCGATGTAAACACACCAACATCGCTTGTCAAGTGATGGTGGGTGGTGGACAAACACAGACACACTAATACACACACATATATATATATATACAATGGGCGTCTTTCAGTTTCCATCTACCAAATTCACTCACAAGGCTTTGGTCAGCCTGAGGCAATAGTAGGAGACACTTGCTCAAGGTGCCATGCAGTGGGACTGAACCCAGAACCATGTGGTTGGGAAGTAAGCTTCTTACAACACAGCCACTGTACTGAAATATACTTTAGGTAATAAAAACATTATCTGATATACAAGTTAATATTTGGAGAAGAATGGATAGATTTGTTTATTACATCTAAAGTTTCAGAAAAATTTCAACATTCATACACATTCACCTACACACACACACACACACCAAGCATCATCACCATCATCATCATAATAATAATTTAATATCCATGTTCAATGTTGGCATGAGTTGGATAGTTTGAGACAATCCAACAGTTCCAACGATTGCATTGTGTCCTAATGTTTGCTTTGGCATGGTTTCTATGACTGAATGTCTTTTCTAACGCCAACCAATTTACAGAGTGTATTGGGTGCCTTTTTCTTTCATGACACCAGCACTAGTGAGGTTGCCATGCAGCTTGCAAGACTAAGATCCCCTTTGGCTGAGTGAGACTACAGCAGAAAGGGAGGTGGTTTTATGTAAGGAGAAAAGGCATTAAAGTGTGAGAGACAGATGTTTCTATGGCCAGTTAGCCTTCTTGCAAATAACACTCACCTATTTCCAGGCAAGGTAATATTTCTCCATGACCAGACATGTTTTCACAGAAGATTGGAAATGAAGGACACTACATTGCATGCTAGTGACACTAGTTTACAACTATTATGTGATGCCAAGGCAAGGAGACAGTAACACATATATACGCACACATACATAGGGCACATGGCTCAGTGGTTAGAGGATCGGACTCACGATCACGTGGTAGTGAGTTTGATTCCTGGACTGGGCTGTGTGTTGTGTTCTTGAGCAAGACACTTTATTTCACGTTGTCCCAGTTCACTCAGCTGTAGAAATGATTTGTGACATCATTGGTGCCAAGTTGTATCGGCTCCTTTGCCTTTCCCTTGGGTAACATCAGTGGCATGCAGAGGAGAGGTTGGTATGCATGGGCAACTGTTGGTCCTCCACAAACAACTTTGCCTGGATTTGTGCCTCAAAGGGGAACTTTCTAGGTGCAATCCCATGGTCATTCATGACCGAAGGGGGTCTTTACCCTTTACCCATGTACAATAGGCTTCCTTTAGCTCCCATCTACCAAATCCATTCTCAAGGCTATGGTTGGCATGGGGCTCAGAGTAGAAGACACTTGTCCAAAGTGCCACACAGTGGGACTGAACCTGAAACCACGTTGTTGGGAAGCAAACTTCTTACCACACACACACACAATGCATAAAGTTTTGTAGAACTGCTGCTTTTCAGAATCTGCATTTGGTAATGTATTTTACAGCAAAATCTGTTAAAGTCAGATTGCATTTATTGCATATTACATCGCTGGTTTGCCAGCTAGCTGCAAGCAAACATTCACAAATTTCAATTGTAAAAAAAAAAACATTTTTGTTTACATTTTCTTGTAAATTTGCTTTTAAAAATATGCGAGAGAAAAACATTAACTTTCTCCAGAAAAAATAATAATTTTCATATAGTTTGTATAAATTTTGAAAAAAAAAAAAACCAGCAAACAGCACTGCATTTCTCAACATGTTATATGTGCATAAGTTTACACACACACCTAAAATGATGTGAACTTCTGCTTCTATATAGCTAAGAGAACTCAAATGAAAGTATTAATTGAGGGTTAGCTGGTTAGTTTTGATCATTTGGCAAGCTTAGATACTTGTTATCAGTATTGTTGCCAGTTGTATGAGAGCACTGACTGAGCAGGCAGACCTATTGTCAAAGGTATTCCAACCTGTCCAATGTGGCCTTCTTTCTTGAGGCAGATGTGGTTGCTAATTTCTAGCAGGTCAAGCAACCCAGAAGAGGCTGGTTCATTGGCTGGATTTTATAAGAGAAGAGTAGCTGTGACTTGGGTATTACATCACAAATATAAATTCAGGTTGAAGACATGGTTCATGGTACACACCCAATTTCTTTCCCTAAAAATATAATTTTCAACAACTCTAGCGAAGATACATTTGAACAGCATTAATCCCTCTTCAAATCTGATCTATGACTAAGGGTGTTCCAGTTATGACCACCTTATCTGTTGCCCCTACATCGCATACCTAAGACTACATTATACAAATGAGTCAGTACCTCTTTGAAAAAATGGAAATCTTGAGGGATATTTGGGTGCTATTTTTAGCAAATTGAAAGCCCTTACAAAGACTCCTTCAAATCTGATCACATCTTATCTCTTCCAGAGAGAGAGAGAGAGAGAGAGAGAGAGCGAGAGAGAGCGAGAGAGATAGAGATAGAGAGAAAGTATCAACTGTAGTAATTGACTGGTACTTTATTTATCGACCCCCACCTGCACCACCAAAGAACAAGCAATAAAGTTGACCTCAACTGTAAACATCTTTATAAAATTATCCACAGATGAAAAAAATTATTGATGCAATCCAAAAAGTTATTCCAAACATGGAATTCAACTTAGTAATAAAGAAAGGCAAATAGATGCAGACATTTCAGATAAACCCAATGTTGCGATTGGTTGGGGTTTTTTTTTTTTTGGTTTTTTTCTAAAGAGTTTGTGAATCAGCAATCTCTATTAACAATGACATATCACTAAAATTCTATGATGGTGCAATTTTTATACTGCTAAGAAAGTTGATTTGAAGCCAAAAAAAAAAAGAAAAGAAAAAAATTCCAGAGTTCATTATTGTTGAAGAATTGTTCAATTGCATAGACAGTTTTGTGATGAGAGTTTTTCATTCTGTACATTACACTGATGTAAGAACTGCAAAGACAGAAACAGCTTTAACCTAAAATTGTAAATCTTGCAACATTACAAGACAAGCAATCACATTCTTTATAAACAAAAATTTCTAAGTAAACGTATATTATCTAAGAACAGCACTTGGTGAAGCAGTAAAAATGCTAAACTTTATAAAACCTTCAACACTTCAATCAGACAGCTTTCTATTTTGTGCAAAAATGACAATGCTCAAGGCTTTTCTTAACACATGTACACATTAAGTTCTTCTCTAAACATAAATGAAATAGTTTTACAGAGTTAAATTACTTGTGAAACTGCTTTAGTTTCATTACAAAGTATTACAGTTCTTTAAATCCAGCAAAACAGAAACTCAAACCATTCAAAGACAATGAGACTAGCATATCTTTATATATTACCAAATTAAATGAAGTTAATCAGAGATTATGACAAAATGTTGTAATTTTTTTTTAAATAAATAAAATTCCATTATCAAGAAATATATTCTGAATTTTCATCTAATTCTATAAAGAAGAAAACTACATTTGACAGCTTTCCAATTTTGTACAAAATAAAACAAGTAAATAAAGTCCATAAAAAATAAATAGTTAGCTGTGCTGTTTTATAACACTCAAATGACTCGTACTCATCTTTATCAGAATATTTTCAGAAAAAAACTTAACAAAGAACCAAAATGAATTCATGCTTATAACTAGGTTTTGTGGTTTTATTGTAAAAGACTATTATAAACTGCTTTCTTTTCTGGTTGATGTTAAACAGAAAAATAAAGAATGTTTACTTAAAGCTGTTTAGCCCAGATCAACTCTAACTAAATAGATCTGTGGTCAAAAGCTTTCCAGTTATGACCACCTTGTCTGTCACCCTGGCATTGCATACCTAAGACTACATCATACAGTGGGTTTGACCTCTTTTTCAAAGAAGTACTATCTTATGGGATATTTGTTTGCTATTTTAAGCAGATTGATACCCCATACAAAGGCTCCTTCATTGGCCCAATTAAGTAATTGTTTTTGAAGAAGACATTATTGATGTCTGGGTCACTTCTGACTGAGGAGCCACATAATCAAAAATGTTCCAGCCATGACCAACCTCTTGTTTTTTAACTTCTTTTCCAGGATTAAGTACATCTAGGTTTAGTTATCCAATGGGTCCTTACATTTTTAGGATAGTAAAATGTAATTTAAGGGAAATTTGGACAAGTCCAGAGACCATGTAGAGAGGTTTTCTAGAAGTACCTTGAAAGCAGGATATCCCTATAACAGTCAATATGTTCGTACAAGGCAGAATTATTAGCACACTGGGTGAAATGCTTAGCGGTATTTCCTCTGTCTTTATGTTCTGAGTTCAAATTCTGCCAAGATCGCCTTTGCCTTTCATCCTTTCAGGGTTGATAAATCAAGTACCAGTTGCATACTGGGGTCGATCTAATTGACTGGGCCCCTCCCCAAAAATTTCGGATTTTGTGCCTAGTGTAGAAAAGAATATGTTCATACAAGTGGTACTGCTATCTCAAATACTCACGAGATACCAGGTTTTTACATTTTGCACTACAATCAAAACAATATTCAGAAATAGATTAAATATTAAATGTAAGAGTTGATATGATGATCCAACGTTCAAAACATTAATTCAAATATTAAATGAATTTGTTATTTGAAAATACAGAATCTCAAATCTCATTAAAACCTAAATCTTTAACTAAGAAATACTTCTGAGAGATGAAATATTCTTTCCTATAAGCTTTCTGTATATTAATTTATAAATTAAATCTTAATATATAAATTGATTCTAAAATTTAGGTCAGTTGAAACAGCTGGCACTTTTCACTATTTGTTTGTCCCTCAAAGCTGAGCAAAGAAATAAAAGATGAAAATAATAGCATGTGATCTACCGAACAGGTCCTAACAGCTAAATAATGGCTTAAAACGGAATCAATGCTGTTTTATTACTAAACATATGGCACAAATCAAATACTTTAGTAAAACAAAGTTTTCATTCGGTTGTTTGTTTTTAACACTGCTTTTTCCATAGGTTAGATGACTATATTATTGAGGAGTATTGTTTTACAGCAGGAAGCCTTCTTGTTACTGACCGCAATCTATTTTTCACGTAAAGGACTGCATATTCCACACATCTTCATAGGCACAAAACCAGCAGAAGGTTTGCTAACAAGGAAAATGACAACAATGTTGCTGCTTGTAGCTCAGCACAAATGCCATAAAGCACATACTTACATACATACATACATACATATTTTTCTATTCTTTTACTTATTTCAGTCATTTGACTGTGACCATGCTGGAGCACTGCCTTTAGTCGAACAAACTGACCCCAGGACTCATTCTT
The DNA here is from genome assembly GCF_006345805.1 of Octopus sinensis. Taxonomy (NCBI): domain Eukaryota; kingdom Metazoa; phylum Mollusca; class Cephalopoda; order Octopoda; family Octopodidae; genus Octopus; species Octopus sinensis. Next base: position 28,223,272 of record NC_043013.1, read on the forward strand.
TGTAAGCCTAGTACTTATTCTATCAGTCCCTTTTGCTGAACTGCTAAGTTATGGGGATGTAAACATGCCAACATCAGTTGTCAAGTGATGGTGGACAGACAAATACAGACACACAAACACATACACACACACACATATATGATGGTTTTCTTTCAGTTTCCATCTACCAAATCCACTCACAAGGCTTTGGTTGGCCTGAGGCTATAGTAGAAGACACTTACCCAAGGTGCCACACAGTGGAACTGAACCTGTAACGTATGGTTGGGAAGCAAGCTTCTTACCACACAGCCAGTTTTGTGTGTATATATATATATATATATATATATATATATATCATCATCATCATCATCATAATCATATAATGTCCGCTTTCGATGCTTGCATGGGTTGGATGGTTTGACTGAGGGCTGGCAAGCCAGAAGGCTGCACCAGGCTCCAATCTGATCTGGCAATGTTTCTACAGCTGGATGCCTTTCCTAATGCACTCTGAAAGTGTAGTGGGTACTTTGTACGTGCCCTGGCATGAGGGCCGGTTAGGCGGTACTGGCAACGATCACACTCAAATGGTGCTTTTTACATGCCACCAGCTCTGTGTTTCTTTCAATCACTTTAAATATAACAAAGAATTTAGTAAAATAACTTAGTTATTATTAAGCTAGTGTCAGGAACATAAATTGTGACTAAGGTTTGGTGGAAGATTTTAATTCAAAACGTATGGTAACAAGACATTTGTACTTAGAGCCAGAGCTGTTTTCAGCCAGGTTGGTAACGAAAGGGTTAAACATCAAATGGCTATGGGGGCCCAGTGTTGTAAACTAGGAATCACAGGGAGCCATAGGTTTAAAAAAATGGTTGAGAACCACAGGCCTAAGCCCTTGAATGTGGTGCTCCAGCAAGGCCACAATCCGGTGGCTAAAACAAGTAAAAGCTAAAAGACAAGAATATTAATCTTCCCTACCATCATAGTCAGAATGATCATTTTCTCATACTTGCACACAAGTTGGCCATAATAAACGTAGGAGGAAAATCAAGAAAATAGCATATTGTTTGAATTACATCATTTTAAAATAAGAATACAAACAGCTCTAAAACAGTGAATATGTAAATAATTTACCAAAGCAATCAGGCTTAAATTAAACATTTGTTGTTTTCAAATTTCAATTTCTGCTCAAGTTGATCTCAATGCAAAAGATTTAAAATATTAAAATAAAAATCTCTAAATTACAAACTTAGAGAATAACTTTCAAGGATAGCAATTTAATCAAGAAAAGAGGAAGATATGAAATAAACTGAAAATTCAAAGCTAAAATGAATTACCAAGATAATAAATGAGATTGAATAAACAAAAGCAGAAACGTAGGTTCAATTCTGCTTGAAGGATGAAATAATGAAAGTGTCCTTGACATTTTGCATAGATGTTATACATGTAGATACAATGCATTCTAAATGTGTATGTGTGCATTTGAGAGAGAGAGAGAAAGTGAGCGTGAGTGAGAGAGTATGTGTGTTTGCAACAGAGAGAGAATGAGAGAGAGAGAGAGAGAGAGAGAGTATGTGTGTTTGTGAGGGGGGATGAGTGAGTGCATGTGTGTGTATTTAAGAGAGAGAGAGAGAAAGAGAAAGAGTGAATGTCAGAGAGAGAGAGTGAGAGAGAGAGAGCATGAGTGAGAGAGTATGTGTGTTTGCAACAGAGAGAGAATGAGAGAGAGAGAGAGTGTGTGTGTTTGTGAGGGGGAATGAGTGAGTGCATGTGTGTGTATTTAAGAGAGAGAGAGAGAGAGTGAATGTCAGAGAGAAAGAGTGATTATCAGAGAGAAAGAGTGAATGTCAGAGAGAAAGAGTGAATGTCAGAGAGAGAGAGTGAGAGAGAGAGCATGAGTGAGAGAGTATGTGTGTTTGCAACAGAGAGAGAATGAGAGAGAGAGAGAGAGAGAGAGAGAGAGTGTGTGTGTGTTTGTGAGGGGGGGATGAGTGAGTGCATGTGTGTGTATTTAACAGAGAGAGAGTGAGTGAATGTCAGAAAGAGAGAGTGAGAGAGAGAGAGAGTGTGAGTGAAAGAGAGAGTGAGCAAATTTGTGTGTGTGCGTGTGTATGCGGGTATATGGAGCACATTCATAAATTCATTTAAAAGTACATTTATCAGAGTATGTGTTTTCACAAAACTCCTTTGCTTGTGTCATTACGTCTGAGTAGATGCGTTACTTTGTTAAGTAAGTGCTTGGTTGAGAGGGAGTGATGTATGAGTATCATCCTCAAACATCACCCTCATTCCCTCTTTCAACATCACTACAGTCATAAATCTAACAGAAAACACACACACATGTCTGTCTGCTTGTGTATGTGTGTGTGTTTACTTATGTGTCGTCTGATACCATCTCTGCATCTTCCTCCCAGCCGATCAACAAACAAGTCCTTGTGACTTCTTAGACAAGCACTCGTCACTGTGCTTAAGTTTTTAAGTTTTTAGGCAGTTCTAAGCAGGTGGTGTATAAGTTAGTTGTACCTCTGTTGTTTTATATGATCAGCCCACTGCAAACAGTGGTTTCTCAACCAGACGCATGTCCAGAATAGTGTTAAGCATGTCAGTTTTTACGATTTTAACACGAAATAACTTCTAAAATACCAAATTTTGTCAAAAATGTTCAAAGTAAACCGTATTCTGCACGAGACGTTCCACCAATATATGAAGTTTTAACCCTTTCGTTACCAACCCGGCCTAAACCAGCTTTGGCTTTGTAGTACTTGTTTTCATAAGTCTTGAATTAAAATCTTCCACCAAATCTTAGTCACAATTTATGCTCCTAACACTAGCTTAATGATAACTAAGTTATTTTACTAAATTCTTTGTTACATTTAAGATTAATTGAAAGAAACACAGAACATCTCAACAGAATTATGGTAGCAAAAGAGTAACAATTCTTAACCATTTCAATACCAACCTGGCTGAAACCAACACTGGCTCTGTAGTACAAATGACTTGTTTTCATAAGTCTTGAACTAAAATCTTCCACCAAACCTTAGTCACAATTCATGCTCCTAACACTAGCTGAATGATAACTAATTTATTCTACTAAATCCTTTGTTATATTTAAAGTAATTGAAAGAAACAGAGAGCATCTCAAAATAAATACAGTAATGAAAGAGTCAAACTGTTTAGTCTTAAAAAATGAAATAAAAAAATCTGCGAGCCAAACTGAACAGATCCTCACTTGGAACCATCAAATAATTGATTTCAAATTTTGGCACGAGGCCAGCATGTTTAGGGGAGGGATAAATCGATTACATTGACCCCAGTGTTTAACTGATATTTATTTTATTGACCCCGAAAGGATGAAAGGTAAAGTTAACCTCAGTGGAATTTTCAACTCAGAACATGAAGACAGGTGAAATGTCATTAAGCATTTTGCTCAGTGTGCTAATGATTCTGTCAGCTTGCCACCATTTGCCATCAAATAATTGGCAGCAAAGATGGCTAAAGTGTGACATTTTTCACTTGCGCACAACATTCAGCAAACTTAGTGTACTGCCTACTTAGCCTCGGACAGATTCTTTAGTCTTGCAGGCTGTCCACCAGATCTACAGCATTTGGTGTTGGAACCACAACACAAAGCTACTGACTTGGCACAATTGTTCAGTATTTGGAAGCCTTGCGTTTAACTTCATCAGTTGCATCTTTGTGTAGGTCAATGCACTTTGATCTTTTTACACCTTGGGTCAGGTCACCTAGTCTATACTGCACGAGTGCAATATAAAGATTTTAAATAAAATCTAGGACTTTTTTTTTTATGCTTTTATTTTTGCTTTACAGAGGGTGATTCTAAGTTGACTCGCAATAATCACCCTGATGTATTTTAGACTGTTACAATCAACAGCTTGCCTCTAATTAGACAGCAAAAAAAAAAAAATCAACAACAGAGAATGAGGACAAAAATGGAAGAGAGGGGAAGAGGAGAGAATGAGAGAGAGAGGGTGAGAAGAGAAAGAGAGCGAGAGAGAGAGAGAGTAATGAATTTGTTTAACCTACTAAAATGTAATTTGTAAAAAACAAGTTGATTTCATAAAAATAATAGGGGAAAAAAAATACTTTAATAGCCTCCACTAAAGTTTGAAATCTGATATTATAGTTCTGAATGACAGTGGCACAGCTGGTCAATCAAGGTTGTGTCAGATGACCAGCCACAGTATTGCTGTTTAAATCTTCACAGCAAACTTTTTTTTTTTTTTCCATAGCTAAAAACGCTTAACATCATGTAACACTCAGTAGTGCAGTCCATCCAGCTGTAAACGGAGTCTACATGTTGCTTAAAACCTTACTGTTGTAAAGTGAGAAGAGTACGTTATAATTAAGGAGTAATTCATTAATTAGCAACACTGAAATCAAACACATCCTCCTTGTGGACCTGGGGCTATGCTAAAAGAATTTACATAGTAGTTCTATGTCAAGAAACTGTATCACAAACCAAACTGAAATGAACTGTGAATGACATACATATATGCTAAGTAATACAGTAGAGAAAGCCAAGTAAAAAGAGCACCCAACCCCATGATATATGGGGTGGGTGAGGGGATGGGGGTGCTGTATTTAATAAGAGAAGACAGACAGATTGAGTTGATAAAGTACTTCTTAACAGAGGTTGGTAGCTCATACACTTTTACTAGCACTGTATTTTCATTATGGCCATAACACATAACTCTCAAACAGCTGACTACCTCCCAAAAGCAAAAGGTGTTGAACTTCAACATGGTTTCTTCAATTTCAAGAAATAGCAACCAATTCTTCCTTAACTCACACCTGCTGCCTCAGAAACACAGTTTACCAAAATGAACGGGGGAAAAAAATGGTAGTCTCAACTGGACTGGTTTCCTTTATAGGTCAGCTTGAATAGGGTTCTTACACAACAACCAAAACCAAAGTCAGTGCTGGGCTGGTATATAATCCACTGTAAATCTAACAAGTATTTTTTTAGACCTCAGTGGGGGTATTTGAATCCCCTGTCAAGGAAAGCCACCAGCAACAAGCTAGCATATTTTCAAGGAGAGATTTATCAGTGCAACTTTAGCATGCAGTCTTTCACAGTATCCATAGTATATGCTGTGAAATGGCATAATCTGGGTTAGGAATAGGGTTTAGGGCTATGGTTATGATTAGACTTTAGGTTCAGATTGGATTCTAAAGTGTAAATAGCCTTGTGAACCAAATGCCAAAATGGTACCGATTTATCTTTCTTGTACTTCAAATATAAAATGAACTTGAGTACCAACATTCTGGATCTTTCTGATTCAGGAAAGAGGATTAGCTAAAGTAAAGACATTGTTTCCACAGTGAAATATTCTTTAATTAAGAGAAGCAATCTTATGAAGAAATGATATTTCTATTGATTTTCATTTATCATTATTTTTTTTCCCCATACACAGGTGTTTACAATGAGTTGCCATCATCAACATCTGATAAATTTAATCAGAATGATTTTAGATTACATGAATATACACATACATGCACACACACAAACATACAAATATATACATATATATAAACACACACATACACATGAATACAGAGACATATATCCAAATACCTTTTATATATATATATATAATCAAATATAAATAAAATATAAATACATAAACACACACACAGATAAATATCTATATACATATACAAGCATATACATACATAGATATCTGCACACATACATATAGCAGAAAAACACATTAATTGGAAATTTATAAAAATATTAAATAAAATCTTAAATTTTCTTTTCACTTTTTCTTTAATTATTTATATATTATTTTTATTTTTTTCTCAAAGCAATTAAGATATGGAAATAAAGATCTGAAAATAGAAATATTGAAATGTTATTTAGAAGATTTGATAGCATAGGAATCTTACAGCAGAATATACAGACAACACATTTATTTATATATATATACACACACATACATATATACATATATATACACACACACACATATATATATACATATATATACACAAATATATATATATACGTATATATACACACATATATATATATATACATATATATATACACAAATATATATATACATAAATATATATACACATATATATGTACACATATATATACACATATACACACACACACACATATATATATATACACACATATATATATACACATAGATATGCACACATAATATACATATATATACACATATACACATACACATATATATACATATATATACACACACAAATACACACACACATATATATATATATATACATATATATACCCACACAAATACACACACACACACACTTACAATAAGCATATTCATGACTCAGCTTGCAATCATGATTTCTAATAATCAATATAGCACCGTTAAGGACCAGCTCATTAGAAAATAGACAAATCTGAGGAAGTCTTTGACAGATTTCTCAAATGAGTTGAATAAACTAGCATGGCTAATGAATAAATGAATGATGTGAAGATGAAGTGTTTAAAGTAGTTGACGAAAATGGAGAACATAAATAAGATTACAGCCACTGATATCCAGTTAAATCAAAGTGGAAGATTCTCTAACAAGCAATGTTTTTATCTTAATTCTAGTGCCATTTCTACAATAGCTTTAATGAGTCCTGGTGCAATGAGAGATATCAGAAATAATCATTTCTACTACAGGCACAAGGCCTGAAATTTGGGAGCAGGGGTTAAGTCAATTACATTGACCCTAGTGCATACTGGTACTTATTTAATCAATATATGTGTATATGTGTATATATATGTGTATATATATATGTGTATATATATATATGTGTATATATATCTATGTATATATATATTTGTGTATATATATGTATATATATATATATTTGTGTATATATATATGTGTGTATATATATACATATATATATATTTATGTATATATATATGTGTGTGTGTGTATATATGTATGTGTGTGTGTGTATATATATATATGTATGTGTGTGTGTGTGTGTATATATATATGTATGTGTATGTGTGTGTGTGTGTGTGTGTGTGTATGGTGAAAGACAAAGTCAACCTCAATAGAATTTGAACTCAGAATGTAGCAGTAGACAAAAATACCACTAAGCATTTTGCTCGACGTGATAATAATAATAACAATAATAATAATAAGGAATATATTCACAGACATGACAGAGTTGGGATCAATATACATTGGAAGCTGTGCCAACACTATGGAATAACAACTGAAAAAAGACAGTATAGGCACACGCCAGTAAAGGTCACAGAAAATGAGATAGTAACCATACTCTGGGATATGCCAATACATACAGACAAAGAAATTAAGGCCAATAGGCCAGATATAGTTTTTCAGAAATCACCAAGAAAAAAAATGCTTTCTAATCGATGTATCAATACCAACATATGACAGTGTTTCTCTAAAAGAAATAGAGAAACTTTCAAAATACGAAGATCAGGAAATAGCGGTAACTTGAATGTGGAGACTATAAACAGAAACCATTCCTATCATAGTGGGCGCATTAGGTATGATAAAAAATATTTAGACAAATACATAACAAAAACACCAGAACTTACAAGTATATATAACATACAGAAAATAGCACTACTAGACACCACATACATCCTACGTAAAACACTTTCAATACAGTAACTATAAGAGTATCACAACAAACTACAGCACATAGCCAAGGCACACAGAGCTGCACTTGGTAGTGCAGTGAAAGCACATGATAAAAATAAGACTAGTGAATAATAATAATAATAATGATAGTAAACACAACAATAATAATAATAATAATAATAGTTTTAAATTTTGGCACAAGGCCAGCAAGTTTGGGCAGAAAGGGGATAGTCAATTACATCATCCCCAGTACATAACTGGTACTTATTTTACTGACACCCCCCCCCCCCAAAAAAAAATATGATAGGCAAAGTTGACTTCAGCAGAATTTGAACTCAGAACATAAACATTTTTGCCTAGCACACTAACAATTCTACCAGCTCACAATAATAATAATACTGTGTGTTCATGACATGGAGAAATGTTATATATTAACATGAACACATGGTAAGATGTTTGCTCCCCAACCACATGGCCTTGAGTTCAGTCTCACTGTGTGGTACCTTGGGAAAATATCTTCTACTATAGCTTAAGGCCAACCAAAGCCTTGAGAGTAGATTTAGTGGACACAAACTGAATGAAGCTCATACATGCATGTGTGTGTGTGTGTGTGTGTATGTCTGTGTGTCTGTATATGTACATGCACGTGTGCACAGGCACATGTGTGTGTGTGTGTATGGATGTTACTGTCTCTTTGCCTTGACACTGTATGATTGTTGTAAGCAAATGTCACCATCATGCAAGCAGTGCCCTCCATTTCCAATCTTCCATGAAAATAAATCTAATCATGAGGAAACGTTACCCTACCTGGAAGCAGATGCGGGTTGGCAAGAGGAAAGACATCCAGCAATAGAAAATTCAACTTCAATAAGCTCCATGCGAACTGGTCGATGATGATGATATTTACAATAATGATGCTAAACAAAAATATTGGACAGCAAATGTAAAACAGCTGTTTAGCTATTGCCAAATGGAAATTGCTAAACAAAAGGCCAGGCTTAGATGAAGAATCATGCATCAACCATTACGGCCTTCAATCAAGACAAGTGTCATAGAACAGAAAGAGGTCTCTATTCCTATAACCCTGTTCTGACCATTTCACTTCTATTACATTGATAGTATTCCAAAGAAAGGCATGAAAGCCATAGAGTCTCAATATTAACCCTTTTGTTACTGTATTTCTGTTGAGATGCTCTGTGTTTCTTTCAATTACTTTAAATATTACAAAGAAATTAG